>NC_083772.1:222355-246720 GCF_963514075.1 Conger conger | reverse complement strand
GTGAGCCTGGGTCCTGCACCGGCCCCTGTACTGACTGAAGCACTGTACTGTCAATCACTTTCACTAACTGCAGGGCATCCTCTCTCTCTCTCTCTCTCTCTCTCTCTCTCTCTCTCTCTCTCTCTCTCCCTCTCTCACTCCCTCTCTCTCCCTCTCTCACTCCCTCTCTCTCTATCGCTCTCTCC
Source organism: Conger conger (assembly GCF_963514075.1). Taxonomy (NCBI): domain Eukaryota; kingdom Metazoa; phylum Chordata; class Actinopteri; order Anguilliformes; family Congridae; genus Conger; species Conger conger. The sequence continues at coordinate 246,535 of NC_083772.1, read as the reverse complement.
CTCTCTCTCTATCAATTCAATTTCAACAATACTTGAACAATTATCATGAATGATTATAAACAAGTGAACATCAACCGTACATTAAAATAAGAACATTAAAATAAGTTTGGGCGTCATGTCGCTCCCTGTCCCTGAGACTGTATAAGAGGTCTGAGACTGTATTAGGTCTCAGACTGTATTAGAGTCTCAGACTGTATTAGAGTCTCAGACTGTATAAGAGGTCTGAGACTGTATAAGAGGTCTGAGACTGTATGAGAGGTCTGAGACTGTATGAGAGGTCTGAGACTGTATAAGAGGTCTGAGACTGTATAAGAGTTCTGAGACTGTATTAGGTCTGAGACTGTATAAGAGGTCTCAGACTGTATAAGAGTCTCAGACTGTATTAGAGTCTCAGACTGTATTAGAGTCTCAGACTGTATTAGAGTCTCAGACTGTATAAGAGGTCTCAGACTGTATTAGGTCTCAGACTGTATAAGAGTCTCAGACTGTATAAGAGGTCTCAGACTGTATAAGAGTCTCAGACTGTATTAGAGTCTCAGACTGTATAAGAGGTCTGAGATTGTATAAGAGGTCTCAGACTGTATAAGAGGTCTCAGACTGTATTAGGTCTGAGACTGTATAAGAGGTCTGAGACTGTATAAGAGTTCTGAGACTGTATAAGAGTTCTGAGACTGTATTAGGTCTGAGACTGTATAAGAGGTCTCAGACTGTATAAGAGTCTCAGACTGTATTAGAGTCTCAGACTGTATTAGAGTCTCAGACTGTATTAGAGTCTCAGACTGTATAAGAGGTCTCAGACTGTATTAGGTCTCAGACTGTATAAGAGTCTCAGACTGTATAAGAGGTCTCAGACTGTATAAGAGTCTCAGACTGTATTAGAGTCTCAGACTGTATAAGAGGTCTGAGATTGTATAAGAGGTCTCAGACTGTATAAGAGGTCTCAGACTGTATTAGGTCTGAGACTGTATAAGAGGTCTGAGACTGTATAAGAGGTCTGAGACTGTATAAGAGGTCTCAGACTGTATAAGAGTCTCAGACTGTATTAGAGTCTCAGACTGTATTAGAGTCTCAGACTGTATTAGGTCTCAGACTGTATAAGAGGTCTCAGACTGTATTAGGTCTAAGACGTATTCTGCCACCAGTCGACAATGCTTCTTCTCCTCTCCTAAGAGGAAGGGGAGTTTATTTTTATCCGGCAGATGTTTAAATTGGGAGTGTCTGTGATTAATTTTGGGAAAGTAAACATTTCAAATTTCAATGTATTTTTCACATTTAGTGAGAAAATGCAGCTCTGTCTGAGCTCCATTGGGCTGGCAGTGCTCCCACAGCCTCTCCTCCTGGGAGCCGTGCCCTGCCAGGCTGTGCTCCCACAGCCTCTCCTCCTGGGAGCTGTGCCCTGCCAGGCTGTGCTCCCACAGCCTCTCCTCCTGGGAGCCGTGCCCTGCCAGGCTGTGCTCCCACAGCCTCTCCTCCTGGGAGCCGTGCCCTGCCAGGCTGTGCTCCCTGAGCCTCTCCTCCTGGGAGCCGTGCCCTGCCAGGCTGTGCTCCCTGAGCCTCTCCTCCTGGGAGCCGTGCCCTGCCAGGCTGTGCTCCCACAGCCTCTCCTCCTGGGAGCCGTGCCCTGCCAGGCTGTGCTCCCACAGCCTCTCCTCCTGGGAGCCGTGCCCTGCCAGGCTGTGCTCCCACAGCCTCTCCTCCTGGGAGCCGTGCCCTGCCAGGCTGTGCTCCCACAGCCTCTCCTCCTGGGAGCTGTGCCCTGCCAGGCTGTGCTCCCTGAGCCTCTCCTCCTGGGAGCTGTGCCCTGCCAGGCAGTGCTCCCACAGCCTCTCCTCCTGGGAGCCGTGCCCTGCCAGGCTGTGCTCCCACAGCCTCTCCTCCTGGGAGCCGTGCCCTGCCAGGCTGTGCTCCCACAGCCTCTCCTCCTGGGAGCCGTGCCCTGCCAGGCTGTGCTCCCACAGCCTCTCCTCCTGGGAGCCGTGCCCTGCCAGGCTGTGCTCCCACAGCCTCTCCTCCTGGGAGCTGTGCCCTGCCAGGCTGTGCTCCCTGAGCCTCTCCTCCTGGGAGCCGTGCCCTGCCAGGCTGTGCTCCCACAGCCTCTCCTCCTGGGAGCTGTGCCCTGCCAGGCTGTGCTCCCTGAGCCTGTACTTCATCAAGGCACTTAGTCTTTTGTCACCGTGGTCAGATAATCAGCCATGGTGGGCTGTCTATTTAGAGCCAAATAGCTTTGCATTTTGCTTTGTGTAGTTTTGTTTGTGCTGTGTTATAATTTGGTTGACTCTGATTGAATTCACGGTGATGCTGTCCTGAGGCTTTAAGGTGTTGGGGGTGGTTAGTGAACTGAGCCTCAGGATCAGCTGTGTGAGGGGACTCTTTCCTTTGCTCAGCTCTTGGCATTGCAGGGCTTTATATCTCTCACTCTCTCTCTCTATCCCTCACTCTCTCACTGTCTCTCTCTCTCTCCCCCTTTCTCTCTCCCTCACTCCCACTCCCTCTATCCCTCACTCTCTTACTCCCTATCTCCTCTCGCTCTCTCACTCTCTCCCCTCTTTCTCTCTCTCTCCCCCCTCTTTCTCTCTCTCTCCCTCTCTCCCTCATTCTCTATCCCTCACTCTCTCACTGTCTCTCTCTCTCCCTCTTTCTCTCTCTCTCACTCTCCCCCCTCTCTCTCTCTATCTCTTCTCCTCCTCCTCAACCCATGCCCATCTTAGTGTAGACACATGGGTATCTGAATGAATAGAGACTTCATGCATTAAGCCTCTTTCTCTCCCTCTACCCATATCGTGACCCTCTGATATCAACTCAAAGGGCGATTAATGAATGCAGCCATGTTTGAAGTGGGGGTGCTGACGGGCCCACATTCAGCCAGGCTCCGCAGGGCGGTTTGAAGTGAGGGAGAGAGCCGGGCGGCCGAAGGTCAAGGAGAATAGGGTTGGGGAGAGAAAAGCTCTTTATCTGGTGGAAGTATTAGCCAAGCAAAACTGCCTGGAATGGGGGGGGGTGGGTGGGGGGGGTGGGGGGGGTCAAGGAAAAAGCAACAAAATGAAACCATGACACAATAAAATGACGGACAGGGAGCTGTCAATCACCTGACTTGGAAGCACGTCGCTCTTAACCCAAATGATGTCATCTAATTACCCTGAGAACCCAGGGAGAAGATGCCCCCATCCTGACCAATCAGCACATCACGAGCGCAGCATCGGAAGTTCAACATGGCAAAACAGAAAATCATGGCATCCCCTCCTCACACATATTCTCCTGCTTCCAAACAGTTTTTAAAAAGTAAAATTGTAGTTAGTTTAAGGCGTGAGAAAAGTTGTATACATACACGCAGTGAGCACTTTATTAGGTCTTTATTACTTCTGCTGCTGTAGCTGCTGGGGCGACAGTGGCTCAGGAGGTAAGAGCAGTCGTCTCATTGGCTCAGGAGGTAAGAGCAGTCGTCTCATTGGCTCAGGCGGTAAGAGCTGTCATCTCATTGGCTCAGGAGGTAAGAGCAGTCGTCTCATTGGCTCAGCTGGTAAGAGCAGTCGTCTCATTGACTCAGGCGGTAAGAGCAGTCGTCTCATTGGCTCAGGCGGTAAGAGCAGTCGTCTCATAGGCGGTAAGAGCAGTAGTCTCATTGGCTAAGCTGGTAAGAGCAGTTGTCTCATTGGCTCAGGCGGTAAGAGCAGTCATCTCATTGGCTCAGGCGGTAAGAGCAGTCATCTCATTGGCTCAGGAGGTAAGAGCAGTCATCTGGCAGTCGGAGGGTTGCCGGTTCGAATCCCGCCCAGGGTGTGTTGAAGTGTCCCTGAGCAAAACACCTAACCCCCAAATCCTCCTGACAAGAGGGTTGGTGCCTTGCATGGCAACCAATCACTGTTGGTGTGTGAGTGTGTGTGAATGGGTGTATGAGTGTGTGTGTGAATGGGTGAGTGTGTGTGTGAATGGGTGAGTGTGTGTGTGTGTGTGTTTTTGTATGTGTGAGTGTGTTTGTGTATGAGTGTGCGTGAGCGTGTGTGTGTGAGTGTGAGCATGCTATAGAGAGTCTCTGTGCTGCAGATGGGGCTACAAGGCCTTTTTCCCCCTGCATCTGTACACTCTCTCCCTCTCCCTCTCTCCCCCTCTCTCTCCCCCTCTCTCTCTCTCTCTCTCTCCCTCTCTCTCTCTCTCCCTCTCTCTCTCCCTCTCTCTCTCTCTCTCTCTCATCCCTCCTGTCCCCAGAGGCTGAACAGACCTCCCCACACAAATAAACGCTTCATTTGTCTCTCTGGCCTTTTGTTTTGTTTGGGGAACACATGTCACCAGCTCAATTACCCTCTTCATTAACTGCCCCAGAGGAAGGGCTGTCCTGCCCCAGTGGCTCTGCGTCCCCTGGGCCAGTGAGCAGTGCACATATGGGCAGCCCTGGACCTTGGACCCTGGCCCATTTGGGTTAATGGGGAGAGGAGCTGTGCTATTGGGGTTTAAACTGGGAGGCGGACGCCCCCAGCCCAGCTCAAAACCATCCTCCCCCCCCCCCCCCCTTCCAGGAAAACAAAGTTTCTTTCAGTCAGCGTCCTCTCTCCCTTCTTTCCATAGGCAGGGGGAAGGCCTTGATGCTGGTAGAGTAGGGTTTTGGCTGGTGCTCTGCTCAAATTAATGAAATGAAACCGCTGTCTTTGCGTAGCTTCCACACAGCAAGGTGCGCTTTAAAGCCTTTGTCTCTCAGCTCCTCAGTTCTGTGTCTAAGAATGAAAGGAGAGGGGCTGGGGCTGGACTACAGATGAGCGCCTCCGATTGGTTAACAGTAGAAATGGAAAGAGATGATTAATGAGAAATGTATGCTTATTTATGAATTAAACTTTGAATGCATGCATTTATACATCAGAGGTACAGTACTGGCACGAAACAGTACTCGCACTAATTATGGAAACACTGTGCGAAGTTTAGTGCTGTTCAGCTGATTTCTCTCCTTTTTTTTTTCTCTTGGAGCCATTTTCATCTGTAAAAATGTATTTGAAGCACTTATGTCTTGACCATGCGTGAATATCAGTAATTTTAAAATGGTTTGGTGTTTGTATGAATATTATCATTTTATGCGGACGAAGACTGGACAAAGAAATACATTTACAATCTGATTATGAGATGTTTTGATTATGAAACAGCGTAATTATGTCAGTATGAACTAATATATAAGAAAGTTGCAAAATATTTCTTCATTTTAGTTTTATCTTGGTATTACATTTACTATGGCAATAAGATAACTGTTTGTAAATACATTGTTTCCATATTGTTTGCCAGTGCCTAAGACTTGATCTATTGTACCCCATTGAAGTTTATTTAACCATTTTTAAGTGACTTAAAAGTTTGCTAATCTCTTAGTCGGCTGCTTTGGGTGGTGTTAAGTGGGGGCGTTTGGGGACTTGTACAGTGTCAGACCTCTTTTGCATCATTTCGGAGGCTGAAGCGTTCACATTCCCGGTCTCCTGGTCTCCCGGTCTCCCGGTCTCCCGGTCTCCCGGTCACCACCAGGTCATGTGGTGTGTTTGTGTGTGTGTGTCTTGTGGGGTCGTGTTGGGTGTGTGTGTTGTGGGGTATGTGGGTTTGTGTGTGTGTTGTGGGGTCGTGTTGGGTGTGTGTGTTGTGGGGTATGTGTGTTTGTGTGTGTGTTGTGGGGTCGTGTTGGGTGTGTGCATTATGGGGTCGTGTTGGGTGTGTGTGTTGGGTTGTAGGGTTGCAGTCGTGTGGGGTCCCTAAATTACCCAGGACCACCCCAGCCCAGTTGCCAGGCATGAGGGGAGTGAGGAAATTTTAGGCAGCAACTTTTTATTGACCTGTTAGTAGATCAATTCATGACAATAGCACATTGTAAATCTGTGAGTATATGTGTAAATCTGTGAGGCTGGAACACTCATAGTATCTCTGTGCCGTTTCCATGCGTGGTCAGGTTCTATGTGTCTGATACTCACCTCCCTGTGATACTGTGGCCTTGTGCCTCCACACTTACAAACAGGAGAGAGAGAGAGAGGGAGAGGGAGAGGGAGAGGGAGAGGGAGAGGGAGAGGGAGAGGGAGAGGGAGCGGGAGCTGCAATGCATCACTGGGGTGATGGAGAGTTGGGGGTTATTTTAAATAAGAGAAGGTCAGATCTCAATACCCCCCCAATGCCCCCTCAATACCCAACCCCCCCCCCCCCCACTCACATACACACATTGGCTTCCTCCCTGAGGGTTCAGGTGCTCCCCCTGCCCCCCCCCAGGCCCCTCTTTGTGCCACTCACACCCCTGCCAGGCAGGTGACAGGGCAGTGAAAGCGCGGGCTGGAGGATCCGCAGATGGAGCGTGGAAATGCCGGATTGTTCCGCCGCCCCGGGAGCCTCTCAGCCACACAAAGAGCCGCCAAATAACTCAGCGAGAGAAAGAGAGGAAAATCCCCCTCCACAAAGAGAACGTGTCATTCGCCATTAACTCCGCGGCTGTGATGGAGCAGTTACTCAATACAAGAGAAGAAGAAAAGCATGGGGCTCCTCCCCCTCCTGCTGTAAACATGATACAGTCCTCCTGCCTTTCAGCCAATCCTGTCCTGTCACATTCAACCCAGAGCCCCTGATTGGCTGCTCACTCTTCTGTTTATTCATTTGTTTTTATTTCTTATTTTAGAGACAGAAGTGAAGTACTCCCCTGCTTCCTTATTGACCATCCACAGGAGAGGTGTTTATTGCATTTATAAAACACCTTTGTTAAGCTGTGAGAAACCGTCTGATCAGCTCCTGAGACTGTGTCCTTGGGCTCCCCCTGTAGGCTGTGTGTGGAACTGCGCTCTAGGGGATGCAGACAGATCCATCCAGCACAGACACTGTGTTTAATTAAAGCTCTAAATCTGGGCCTTTCAGTCCTGCAGCACCCAACCTCTCTCTATCTCCCCCACCCAACAACCTCTCTCTATCTCCCCCACCCAGCAACCTCTCTCTATCTCCCCCACCCAACAACCTCTCTCTATCTCCCCCACCCAGCAACCTCTCTCTATCTCCCCCACCCAGCAACCTCTCTCTATCTCCCCCACCCAACAACCTCTCTCTATCTCCCCCACCCAGCAACCTCTCTCTATCTCCCCCACCCAACAACCTCTCTCTATCTCCCCCACCCAACAACCTCTCTCTATCTCCCCCACCAACAACCTCTCTCTATCTCCCCCACCCAGCAACCTCTCTCTATCTCCCCCACCCAACAACCTCTCTCTATCTCCCCCACCAACAACCTCTCTCTATCTCCCCCACCAACAACCTCTCTCTATCTCCCCCACCCAGCAACCTCTCTCTATCTCCCCCACCCAACAACCTCTCTCTATCTCCCCCACCCAGCAACCTCTCTCTATCTCCCCCACCCAGCAACCTCTCTCTATCTCCCCCACCCAGCAACCTCTCTCTATCTCCCCCACCAACAACCTCTCTCTATCTCTAACCCCCACCCAACAACGTCTCTCTATCTCCCCCACCCAACAACCTCTCTCTATCTCTAACCCCCACCCAACAACCTCTCTCTATCTCCCCCACCCATCTGTGATTTTGACCGTAGTATGATTTTTGGTGACCGATGGGCTGGTTTGAGTATTTCTGTAACTGCTGATCTTCATGCGCAGCAGTCTCTAGAGGTTACTCAGAATGGTGCAAAAAACAAAAAACATCCAGTGAGCTGTAGTTATATGGACGGAAACGCCTTGTTGATGAGGGAGGTCTACTGAGAATGGCCAGACTGATTTGAGCTGACAGAAAGGCTACGTTAACTCAGATCACCAAAAAATTGTGGTGAGCAGAACCTTCAGCCAGATGGGCTACAACAGCAGAACCACGTCGTGTGTGTGTGTCAGAGAGAGTGTGTGTGTGACTGAGTGAGTGTGTAAGAGAGAGAGAGAGAGAGAGAGAAAGAGTGTGTGTGTGTGTGAGTGAGTGAGTGAGTGAGTGAGTGAGTGAGTGAGTGAGTGAGTGAGTGAGTGAGTGGGTGGGTGGGTGGGTGTGAGTGTGAGTGTGAGTGTGAGTGTGAGTGTGAGTGTGAGTGTGAGTGTGAGTGTGAGTGTGTCTGCACACAATGGTGGCCCGTCATGCTGGTGTGAAATCCCTAATCATTTTTTAATAGACTCCGCCCCCTGCTCCGGGCAGCAGCACTGTGTGCAGCTTAGAGCCGCCGATCCTCAGCGTCTTCTGCTGAATTACCCCCGAAAGGACCTCGCTTTCTCCCCCGCCTGAAGCTGAGTAAACAGATTAGTACGCACCTGCGTGGAGACGGCAATTTCTCATTATGATTATTAGTGCTGCTCAGTGGGCCTGCAGGAGCACAAAGCCGGGCGGGACCGCCCTGCCCCGCGCTTGGGCCGGGCCTTTCGGCCTTTCGGGCTTTGTGCTCCCGTCCCCAGCAGCTCACAGACAGGTCCGCGGGATTATCTAAGAGCAGGAGTATCCGGCACAATGCAGCCCTGAGGGGGCCATTCAGAACAGATCCGTGTGTGTGGAGCGTAGCGCTGACCCGGTCTGAGTCCGCAGTGAGCCCGTCGGACGAGGGCTCGGAGGGGGAGTCGGAGCCGGGCCTGCCCCTGGAGCGCAAGCAGCGGAGGAGCCGCACCACCTTCAGCGCCGAGCAGCTGGACCAGCTGGAGCAGGCCTTCGAGCGCACGCACTACCCCGACATCTACACCCGCGAGGAGCTCGCCCAGCGCGCCAAACTCACTGAGGCCCGCGTGCAGGTACTGCACACCACTCTCGAGTGTGAGTGTGAGTGAGAGTGAGAGTGAGAGTGAGAGTGAGAGTGAGAGTGAGAGTGAGAGTGTGAGTGTGAGTGTGAGTGTGAGTGTGAGTGTGAGTGTGAGTGTGAGTGTGAGTGTGTTTGTGTTTGTGTTTGTGTGTGAGAGTGTGAGTGTGAGAGAGTGTGAGAGAGTGTGAGAGAGTGTGAGAGAGTGTGAGAGAGTGTGAGAGAGTGTGAGAGAGTGTGAGAGTGTGAGAGTGTGTATGTGAGTGTGAGTCTGAGTCTGAGCGTGTGAGAGTGTGTGTGTGAGTGTGAGTGTGAGAGTGTGTGTGTGAGTTAGTGTGTGTGAGTGTGAGTGTGAGTGTGAGTGTGAGTGTGAGTCTGTGTGTTAGTCTGTGTGTTTGTGTGTGAGAGCGTGTGTGTTTGTGTATGTGAGTGAGAGTGTGGGAATGTGAGAGTGTGAGTTTGTGTGTGAGTGTGTGTGTTTGTGTGAGAGTGTGTGTGTTTGTGTGTGTGTGAGTTTGTGAGTTCGTGAGTGTGAGAGTGTGAGAGTGTGAGAGTGTGAGAGTGTGTATGTGAGTCTGAGTGTGAGAGTGTGTGTGTGAGTTAGTGTGTGTGAGTGTGAGTGTGAGTGTGAGTGTGAGTGTGAGTGTTAGTCTGTGTGTTTGTGTGTGAGAGTGTGTGTGTTTGTGTATGTGAGTGAGAGTGTGGGAATGTGAGAGTGTGAGTTTGTGTGTGAGTGTGTGTGTTTGTGTGAGAGTGTGTGTGTTTGTGTGTGTGTGAGTTTGTGAGTTCGTGAGTGTGAGAGTGTGAGAGTGTGAGAGTGTGAGAGTGTGAGAGTGTGAGAGTGTGAGAGTGTGTATGTGAGTGTGTATGTGAGTGTGAGTCTGAGTGTGAGAGTGTGTGTGTGAGTTAGTGTGTGTGAGTGTGAGTGTGAGTGTGAGTGTGAGTGTGAGTGTGAGTGTGAGTGTTAGTCTGTGTGTTTGTGTGTGAGAGTGTGTGTGTTTGTGTATGTGAGTGAGAGTGTGGGAATGTGAGAGTGTGAGTTTGTGTGTGAGTGTGTGTGTTTGTGTGAGAGTGTGTGTGTTTGTGTGTGTGTGAGTTTGTGAGTTTGTGAGTTTGTGAGTTCGTGAGTGTGTGCGTGTGTTTGTGTGTGTCTGTATGTGTGTGTAGGATGGCCTGTAGCATAGTATCATTAATGTAATGTAATGAGTTCCTGGATGAGGGTTGAGCAGTTTTAGACAGAAAAGCAGTAAGGATGCAGGTCCATAGTTCAAACTAATTCTCTCCTTTTTCCTCTTGCCATCTGTCTGAAATTTGCTCTCTGAAATGGACTCAAACAAATGTATGATCATATGATTCAATCACAAAATGGCACAGTACTGGTTCACCTTGACAATCAGATTTAATAATAACCGCCTCACCTCTCCTCACCTCTCTGTCCCAGAGCAGTTTGAGCGTAAGAGCCATATATGAATACAATATGAGCTATATATGTGCTTATAAACACACACACACTTACTAACAATCACACACTATTACATTACATGTCATTTTGGCTGATGCTTTATCCAAAGCGATTTTTTAGACTAAGCAGGAGACAATCCTCCCCTGGAGCAATGCAGGGTTAAGGGCCTTGTCCAAGGGCCCAATGGGTCCTAGTCATATACCTTAACTACATGCTATGCTGCAGGCTGCACACTTATACACTAACACACACATCATCATCATCATCTTGATCATATGATCTTGTTTAGTTACTGAAGTTGAAAGTTGAAATTTCATTCATTTTCTCCAGTCACCCCTCACCTGTGTGTCCCTGCCCCTCCCTCACAGGTGTGGTTCAGCAACAGAAGAGCCAGGTGGAGGAAGCAAGCTGGAGCCAATCAGCTGATGGCATTTAATCACCTGATCCCAGGTGGTTTCCCACCCTCGGCGATGTCCTCCCTGCCACCCTATCAGCTCTCAGACAGCCCGTACCCCCCCACGTCCATAGCACAAGGTGATCCTGCCCCCCCCAACCCTAACCCCAACCCCTAACCCCCAACCCCAACCCCGACCCTAACCCTAACCCTAACCCTAACAAGGCACTGAACCCCCAAACTCACAAAGATAAAAACAACCTCAGCAGAGGAGAGAGCCACTGGGGTTGTGGGGTATGCACTGCATCAGCAGGCAAATAATAAACAAATTGAGAATAAATACATCACAAAAATACAAGGTTTTACCTAAGGGGGGATACACAAAATACACAAGCAGCCTCAGTCCTGGAGTGTACCATATGTGGTCCCGGCAGGGAGACCTATTTTTTCAGACTGCAACAGCGAATCCTACTGGATTGCAGAATACAGAGACTATTTCCTCACTCCACTGTCAACTAAACACAACAGTTATATAAAAGACACATACGACTTAATACGCATAGTCAAAAACACTAAAATAAAACAAGACACCCTCTTATTCACAATTGACATAGATAGTCTCTACACTAATATAAACACTGCAGCAGGGCTAACAGCTGTAAAACTCTGGATGGAGAAATACCCGGATGACAGCCACCCGGATACATCTCTCCTACAACTGTTAGAAATCAGCCTGACAAAAAATGACTTTGAATTCAATAAAGAATACTTTTTACAAATCAGCGGCACGGCGATGGGTAGAAAATTTGCACCGGCCAACGCGAACATTTACATGGCACACTGGGAGGAGACTGTTTTTAAAAAATGCCCCAAACTACCCACCAATTATTTTAGATACTTAGATGACATATGGGGAACATGGACACACAGTTTAGAGGACTTCAAACACTTTATACAAATCCTCAACACACACCATAGAACGATAACCGTTAAATACATCACGCATAACCAACAAATACATTTCTTGGACACTGCCACATACAAGGGACCCTCTTTTTCCCAAACACACACTTTAGACACTAAAGTTTTCTTTAAAGATACTGACACACACACACTTTTACATAAAAACAGTCTCCACCCTAAACACACTTTCAAGGGCCTGATCAATTCACAATTGCTCAGGTTCAACAGGATTTGCACACAGGTAATAGATTTTGAAGAGGCTATCCAGACCCTCTTCAATGCATTAAAACCAAGGGGGTATTCCAGATCTTTCCTTAGACAGGTCCGGAAAACTTTCTTAACCACCAGACAACAAGACACGCGCAAAATCATCCCGCTAATCACCACCTACTCAGCATTTAGCCAACATTATCCAGAACTATAAAATTATCTCAGCATATAAAAGAAATAAAAATCTTAAAGCTCATCTGGTGAGCAGCAAACTACCAGAAATTAATACTATACCTACACAGGGCCCAGTATTCTACAAACAAGCCACTACCGTCAGGAACACCACTACTAACACAACCTACATAATAAAACAAACACTAACCAAAAACACTAAAAACTGCATATATGCCATTAAGTGCAAACAATGTGGTATAAAATATGTAGGAGAGACAGGGAATACAATTAAATGTAGACTAGCTCAACATATATATAATATCAGAAATCACAGAGAGACAGACACACACCTGGTGGCTCATTTCCTTCACCATGGACTTATAATAACTGGACACCGGAGGAGAGACGCAGGTTAGAGAAACACTGGATTCTCAAACTTAGCACTCTATTTCCAAGAGGACTGAACCAACGCACATAGAACAGCAACACAAGAGGGACCAAATTCTTCCTACTTAAAGGCTTCAGTACTCTGAATGGCCAGTGCAAACTTTTATTTCCCAAGAAGTCCTAATATGGGACAACTTGGGTTATAAAGATTTCTTACTTACCTAACCCCAACCCCATAACTCCCAACCCCCAAACACGCCAAAACACCCAACCTGGCATCCGAACACACCAAAACGCCCAACCTGGCATCCAAACACAATGAAACACTCCACCTGCCATCCAAACACACCAAACCCCCAATCTGGCCTCCAAACACACCAAAACGCCCAACCTGGCCTCCAAACACACCAAAACACCCAACCTGGCACCCGAACATTAACCCCATTCTTTCTCCCGCAGTGGTGTCGGAGCAGCCCGGTACAGTCCACCGCCCGCAGCCCCTCCCCCCCACATCCATGCCCCAGAGCACCCTGGGAGCTGCAGGGGCGGGGCAGGATTCAAGCTCCGCCTACTGCCTGCCCTCCAGCCGCCATGGGTTCTCTGGGTACTCAGAGGGGTTCCCAACAGCGCCCCCTACAGCCATCAACCACAACATCAGCAACGGCCTGTCCTCACAGGTGAGTCATCTTACTCACACACGCACACACAAACACACACTCACACACTCACACACTCACACACTCTCACACACACACACTCACACACACTCACACTCACACACACTCTCACACACACTCTCACACACACACACACACACACACTCACACAAACTCACACACACACACAAACAAACACACACACACACATTCACCCACACACACACACACACACAAACACACACACACTCATACACTCATATACTCATACACTCACAACCACAATCACACTCACACACACTCTCTCTCACACACACACACACACACACACACACACACACAAACACACTCACACACTCACACACTCACACACTCACACACACACACACACTCACACACTCACACTCACACTCACACACACACACACACACTCTCACACACTCTCACACACTCTCACACTCACACACACACACACACACACACACACACACACACACACACACACACACACACACACACACACACACACACACACAAACAAATACACACACACATTCACAGACACACACACAAACACACAAACACACACACACTCATACACTCATACACTCATACACTCATACACTCACAACCACACTCACAACCACTCTCACACACACGCTCTCACACTCACACACACTCTCACACACACACACAGACACACACACACTCATACACTCACACACTCACACTCACACACACACCCACACACACCCACACACACACACACTCTCACACACTCTCACACACTCTCACACACTCTCACACACTCTCACACACTCACACACTCTCACACACTCTCACACACTCACACACACACACACACACACTCAGACTCACACACGCACTCTCACACTCACACAGACAAATACACACACTCACACTCACAGACACACACACATCCATATCACATGCACACACTCACACACACATCACACTCGCACACACACACACTCACACTTTCACATGCACTCACTCACACTCACCCACACACACACACATCACATACACTCACACTCACATGCACACAGAAACACACATACACAGACATATTCACACACACACACGAATACACAGGCAGGTTGGGTGTTTTGGAGCAGAGGGGTAGAGTATTGATGGTGGGGCAATAAGTTAAAGGGTAAAATCCAAGCTGATAACAGGAAAGAAGGAGATATAAAATCTGTCTATCACTGAGGGAGGGGAGGTGATCAACACAGATAACATGAATGAGAACTGAAAAGACAATTACACCGGCATCATCTGCTATCGTGCACTACCTAAACAGCAAGGGCCATTTCAACAGGCAGAAAATGAGATTTTAATGCAGGAGGGGTGACCTGGGGGGTATATTGTCTGTGACTGGTTGTTTAGGGCAGTGTGTATGCTAGTTTTCCTTCCAACCATAATTGCAATGTCAGAATTTCAACAGCAGTTAATTTGGCTGAATGAGGTGCTTCATGTTTAGCGGGATTGTGTGAGCCACATTGTGTGAAACATATCTGTGCCATGAAGAATACAACTCCCACGTTCGGGAGGTTGAAACGAGTCAGGCGAGTTCTGTCTGAGCTGCAGCTGTGCGCAGTGTGTGGCCAGGCATGGTCGAATCCTCCTGATGTTGTACAGCAGGAACCTGCAGGACCGTGATGTTGTACAGCAGGAACCTGTAGGCCCGTGATGTTGTAACTTGCTCTTTGAAGTCCAGCTGGTCATGCAGGTCCTCCCCAGGTTCTTAGCAGAGCAGGGGGCAGACACTCAAGTACCATCAACAGGACAGGGATCTTAGAGTCGGGAGGCTCTGTGAGGGATGGAGAGCAGCTTGTTGAGGTTGAGCTTCAGGTGATGCCTGGCCTCCATGATGAGGCAGATTACTCTCTCACTGACCTGCGGGAGTGTAAGAGAATCATCAGCCTCACAGTGATAGTAAAAGCCATGTGAAGCACTGACTGAACCAAGAGATGGTAGCGTAAAGGGGAAAACCGCAGAGGTCCCAGTACAGATCCCTGTGGGACTCCTGAGAGAAGGGGAAGAGGGGCAGAGACAGACCCCCCTCCAGGTGATCTGGTGGGACCCATCTGCTAGATAGGAAACCAAGAGAGGGCAGTCCCAGGATTGAGGAGATCAGGGTGGAGATCAGGCTGGAGATCAGGCTGGAGATCAAGGTGAGATCAGGCTGGAGATCAAGGTGGAGATCAGGCTGGAGATCAAGGTGGAGATCAGGCTGGAGATCAGGCTGGAGATCAGGCTGGAGATCAGGCTGGAGATCAGGCTGGAGAAGCTTGACTGCTGAGGGTCGAGCAGATTTTACTGTGCTGTTGGAGAAAAGATGACAGTTGGTTAAATAGATCTTGTTCCTAGAGTTTTGAACAGAAAAGGCAGTTGTGATACTGGTCAATAGTTCCTGACATTAGAGGGGGCGAATGTAGGTTTCTTATGGAGTAAGACATTACCACTGGCCAGAGACCCGTAAATAATAAAGGACAGATAAAGAAGGTGCTCACCGGATATAGACAGGAGGTTAGTGCAGCAGTGGGCCATGCTTTGGGGAGTAGGTGGCATCTCTGAGTGGGTGAAGGAGTATTGGATTGCAGCCACCTTCCCATCAAAGTGGGCCAGGAAGTCATCTGCAGAGAGTGATGAGGAGGGAAGAGAAGGTGGTGACCCTGATAATTACCCCAGGTTCCAGTGTCTAAATGTATTGCTACCCAACGGATTAATCAACAAGAAAGTATAGTAATCCAGTCGGTGCAGATTACCTTCGATGTTGCGTTTCACTTAAGTTCATTTATGACTTTATCTTGTGTGCTTTGTTGATATTGGGTGAATTGTTAGAGGGACTAATTTGTGGTCTAATTCTGGAGGCTTGATGGGAATGAATATGGCTGAGACAGGCACTACAGGCTAATGCTGGCAATAGTTCAGTTCCCCACTCCTGTAAATCCACACTCTGCCCATTCACATTCACTTCAGCCAGAGCCAGGGATTCAGGGAGCATCTGTTACCCACCAGGTACTGCTGCAGGTCTGGCGTGATGCGTGATGCGTGATGCGTGATGCGTGATGCGTGATGCGTGATGCGTGTGTGTGCGTGTGTGTGGTGTGTGAGTGTGTGTGTGTGTGTGTGTGTGTGTGCGTGCAGGTGTGTGTGTGCAGGTGTGTAGGTGTGTATGAAAGTGTGAAAGGTGGGCAGATGTGACAGAGAGATTGAAGGATTGCAGAGGAAGGGGAAGTCAGGTGTGTAATTTACAGCAGCCGAACACCATCCTTAAGAGGACCCATGTGCTCCTCACAAACCAGAAACACATGGAGGTCAAGGGTCAAGTGCCTCATTCATCCGAGAGAGGAGGGGGGAGCAATGTGTCCTCACCCGTCCATATACACATTAGCGCATACACACCTGCGCACACACACACACACACACCACACCTGCACACACACACACACACATACACACACACACACACACACACACACACACACCTGCACACACACACACACACACACACTGCACACACACACACACACTCACACACACACACACACACACACACACACACACACACACACACACACCCATTGAGTGCAGCTTCTTTTTCCTCAGGCTTGCGTCTTAAATATTCCTCAATATTATAAACATTCTGGTAAAATGTTTGGAGACCAGATTCAAATGGATGGTTTCATCCCCCACACCCCTTCAACTGCTGAAACTCTAACCTCACTCTCCCCCTACAACTGCTGAAACTCTCTAACCTCAGGGCAGTTTCAGGTAGAACTGAGAAAAGAGAAAATAATGAATCTTTCATAGCTATTTTACCTAGCCAGTTCTTTGCCAAATGTGTACCTTTTCTGTTTAAACATGCAGTTTTCGGTTTAAACATGCAGTTCCAAACACAGATAATTTTTAGGAAAATGTTACCAGGGTCAAGAAACACAACTCCTTCTTAAAATCAACATTAGCCCCTCTGTCCTTAGTTTGGGAAATTATTTAACTGAAGCCATGTGTCGGGGTGGATGTGGAATAAAATGTCACTTATAAGCAGAACCCAGAAAGCTGCTTCTCATTAGACATTATGGGGAGAGGGAAGGGGTGGTTTTGGGGGGAATGGTGCATCTTAAGGTAGTGTAGTTTGGGGTTCACAGTCATGAACCCCAGTAAAAAAACATCCAGCTCTCTTGTATGATGAGAGATGTTTAATGCTGATACATTTTTTTATGAATTCTTAGATATATTAGGGGGGCCGCACCCCTTACCCCTCAAGGCAAGAAGCAATCCCTAAATTTGATTATCTTGCCACTAATCAACTACAGATCAGCACCCTACACGCAGTTATCAGCCCAGTGCAGAGGGGCTGGTTTTATCACCGTATCTCAGAAGATCAGTCTTCATTGAACAGACTTTGGACAAGAGTGTTACATCTGAAACAAATCGCATAATCTCTGTTTCACACACACACACACTCACACACTCCACTCTTCTTCCCCCCCCCCCCGTGCACACACACTCACATAGACTTACACACACACATGCACACACTCTCTCTCTCTTTCAGACACACACACACACGCGCTCACATGCACACATACACAACACACACACACTCACATGCACACACACACACACACGCGCTCACATGCACACATACACAACACACACACACTCACATGCACACACACACACACACCGCGCTCACATGCACACATACACAACACACACACACATACACACACACACACTCACACACACACACACACACACACTCACACTCACACACTCCACTCTTCTCACGCCCCCCCAACACTCATGCAGACTCACACACATGCACACACTCTCTCTCTCAGACACACACAACAACACATGTGACTTTGTTCTGCAACAAGTGCACATCTATGCAAGCTACAGCTACAGAATGTCACCTCTCTTCCCTCACACCCTCTCTCTCTCCCCCACACGCCTCTCTCTCTCTCCCCCACACCCCTCTCTCTCCCCCCACACCCTCTCTCTCTCTCCCCCACACCCTCTCTCTCTCTCCCCTCACACCCTCTCTCTCCCCTCACACCCTCTCTCCCCCCACACCCTCTCTCCCTCCTCCCACACTCTCTCTCCCCCACACTCTCTCTCTCCTCCCACACTCTCTCTCTCCCCCACACCCTCTCTCTCTCCCCCACACTCTCTCTCTCCCCACACTCTCTCTCTCCTCCCACACTCTCTCTCTCCCCCACACCCTCTCTCTCCCCCACAACCCCTCTCTCTCCCCCCCCACACTCTCTCTCCACCACACCCTCTCTCTCTCCCCACACCCTCTCTCTCTCCTCCCCACACTCTCTCTCTCTCCCCCACACTCTCTCTCTCTCCCCCACACCCTCTCTCTCTCTCCCCCACACCCCTCTCTCTCTCCCCCCACACCCTCTCTCTCTCCCCACACTCTCTCTCTCCCCCACACCCTCTCTCTCTCACCCCACACCCTCTCTCTCTCCCCCACACTCTCTCTCTCTCCCCCACACTCTCTCTCTCTCCCCCACACTCTCTCTCTCCCCCCCACACTCTCTCTCTCCCCCACACCCTCTCTCTCTCCCCCACACTCTCTCTTCTCCCCCCCACACTCTCTCTCTCCCCCACACCCTCTCTCTCTCTCTCCCTCACACCCTCTCTCTCTCCCCCACACACTCTCTCTCTCTCCCCCACACTCTCTCTCTCCCCCACACTCTCTCTCTCCCCCCACACCCTCTCTCTCTCCCACACTCTCTCTCTCCCCCCCACACTCTCTCTCTCCCCACACCCTCTCTCTCTCCCCCACACTCTCTCTCTCTCTCCCACACTCTCTCTCTCCTCCCCCCACACTCTCTCTCTTCCCCACACCCTCTCTCTCTCCCCCACACCCTCTCTCTCTCCCCACATTCTCTCTCTCTCCCCCACACTCTCTCTCTCCCCCACACCCCTCTCTCTCTCTCTCCCCTCACACCCTCTCTCTCTCCCCCACACACTCTCTCTCTCTCCCCCACACTCTCTCTCTCTCCCCCACACTCTCTCTCTCCCCCCACACCCTCTCTCTCCCCCACACTCCCTCTCTCTCCCCCACACACACTCTCTCTCCCCACACCCTCTCTCTCTCTCTCCCCACACACACTCTCTCTCCCCCACACCCTCTCTCTCTCTCTCTCTCTCCCCCACACCCTCTCTCTCTATCTCCCCCCACACTCTCTCTCTCTCTCTCTCTCTCTCTCTCTCTCTCCCCCACACCCTCTCTCTCTCCCCACACACACTCTCTCTCTCTCTCTCTCTCTCTCCCCAGACTCTCTCTCTCCCCACACCCTCTCTCTCTCTCCCCCACACTCAAATTCTAATTCAAATGGCTTTATTGGCATGAATGGTAATAAACCGTTGTTGCCAAAGCAGTACAATATACAATAATTGTTACAATAAATAAATAAATAAATAAAGAAAAAAAATAAAAAAAAATAAAGAAAGAAAAAGTGGTCAAACAGCAACATCAACCATCAACAACAACAACAGCTAAATAAAAATAAAAACAACAACAACAACGTATATTTAGTAAGTGATGGTGAGAGGTTATTATGTTAATTATATAATACATAGGTGAACGGATTATGGGACTATGTTACAGTGTTACAGTGTTAATTTTCTTTTCTCTTAGCTCGTGGCAAGCGCTCACATATTGTGCAGACAACTCTATAAGTTCTGGTGCTTCTCCCAGACATATGCTTAATTGTTCATCATATGTTTTGCTGTCATATGATGTGATGCTGGTTTTAACTTTCCCTAGGAAAGCCTCCCTTAGAGTTGCATATATGGGGCAGGAGAGGAGAAAGTGAGATTCAGTTTCTATTTCTCCGGATCCACAGTGTTTACATGTTCTCTCCTCTCTGGGCTTCCATTCCTTCCTATGGCGTCCCGTCTCTATTTCCAGGCTATGGTCACTGAATCTGTACATTGTTAAGGTGCGTCTCTGTTTGGGGTTTTTTATATTAACAAGGTACTGTGCTAAGGTGTATTTTCTATTCAATGACCGATAATATTCTAATTTGTTGGAGTTGTTTATTTCAGTCAGCCAATTTTCAATGTATTCATTTTTGTTTTTGTTATCTATTATTTTTAGTTGTGTTTTTGAAAGAGTATGGAGGGTGTTGTTTTGAAGATGGTATGGTATGGTTCTTTTATACGTTTCAGGGGGTCTGTCTCGGGGTGGAGGCAGTTACTCATGAATGCTCTGTGCTGGTATGATTCAGGATCAGCCTGGGCTAGATGAGCCTGGAAGTTAATAGCCCTTTTGATCATGGGGAGGGACAGAGGGAATTTACCCAGCTCTGCTCTGCATGCATGGTTTGGGTTATTTCTATGGACCTTAAGGATGTCTTTACAGAATTCAAGATGAGAGTTTTTCTATGGGAGTTTTGTCCCAAGATGCAGGTTTCTGGTTAAGTAATGGGCCCCACACCTCACTCCCATAGAGAAGAATGGGTTCAATTACACAGCTGAAAATTTTAAGCCAAATTTTAATTGGTGGATGGAATTTGTTCAGTGATCTTCTGATGCTATAGTAGGCCCTGCATGCTTTATCTGCCAATGCATTTATAGCTCTGTCAAACCTGCCAGAAGCACTGATTATTATGCCTAGATAATTGTACTCCATAGTGTGCTGCAATGTGGTCTCCCCCAGAGTAAACCGGTATCGGGATCCCTGTGATCTGGCCTTTTTTTGGAACACCATAATCTTGGTTTTTTCCAGGTTAATGGCCATTGCCCAATTTTGACAGTAGTTCTCTCTCTCAAACTCTCTCTCTCTCTCCTCACACTCTCTCTCTCCCCCACACCCTCTCTCTCTCTCTCTCTCTCTCTCTCTCTCTCTCCCCACACCCTCTCTCTCTCTCTCTCCCCCCACCCTCTCTCTCTCTCCCCCCACACCCTCTCTCCCTCTCCCACTCTCTCTCTTTCTCTCTCTCTCTCTCCCCCCCACACCCTCTCTCTCTCTCTCTCTCCCCCACACTCTCTCTCTCTCTCCCCCACACCCTCTCTCTCTCCCCCACACCCTCTCTCTCTCTCTCTCTCTCTCTCTCTCTCCCCACACCCTCTCTCTCTCCCCCACACTCTCTCTCTCAAATTCAAATTCAAATTCAAATTGCTTTATTGGCATGACAAAATTTGCATTTGTATTGCCAAAGCATGGCAAGGAACATGTTAAAACAGGTGAAAATAACACAGTAATATGATTATATATACAAATTAAATTCTTTAAAATTAAAAAAAAAAAAATTTCAACAGGATAATGATGAACAATAATAAATCTATATATACATATATATACACACACATATACATGCATATTCATACACACGTATATACACATATGTACGCACATACATATAATTAGACAGAAATTTTTCTAACATACTAATAACAAGCTAATCTAATAATAACAGTTTATATGACAGGTAAATTCAATGTGTGTGTGTGTGTGTGAATTGTAGAATTGTTGTAGTTTGTTTTGTCATTCACTGTCTCTGAGTATGTGACATTCAGACACATATTTCACTGCAATATGTGCAGTTGTTCCCTCTCCCAAGACTATCGGCAGTTGGTTGCTCTCTTCTAGATGGAGAAAGTTGGGGATATGTTTTTTAAATTTATTAAAATATTTTTCTCTGATATTTTTGTATTTTTCACATTTTAGAAGGAAGTGCACCTCCGTTTCAACCTCACCTGTCATACAGTGACCACATATCCTCTGTTCTTTTGGTAGCCAGGACTTTTTATGTCTACCTTTTTCAATGGCTAGGTTGTGGTCACTGAGTCTGTATTTGGTAAGGAGTCGTCTCTGCTTCATATCTCAGACAGTCACAAGATATTCAGCCAATTTGTATTCCCGTTTTAGGGCCAGGTAGCAAGTAAGCTTGTTTTGTGTTTTGGTTTGGTTGTTCCAATGTTCCAGATAAATGGTTTTATTTTGTTTAGCAATTTGGTTTATTCTGATTTGTGTTTGTGAAGCAGTGCTGGCCTGAGAGATGTTCTTGTTAGATGTGAGATGATTAGTTAGTCTCAGTACCAGCTAACTTAGTGGACTCTTTTCAGGGTTCAGCTCTTGGGTTTGAAATGCATGGAACTGCAGTGTTGTTTTGGGACTTGATTTCAGATGCATCCAGAATTTGAGTGACCTTTTTTGTATGTTTATAATCAATAGGAATCGTCCTAATTCAGCCCTGCATGCATTGTTTGGTGTTTTTTGTTGGATGTTTAAAATTGTTCTGCAGAATTCTGCATGTAGGGCTTCAATTGGATGCTTCTCCCATCTAATATAGTCATGTTGACTGAGTGGACCCCATACTTCACTTCCATACAAAGCAATTGGCAGGATTACACTATCAAATATTTTTGACCAGATTCTGATTGGAATGTCAATCTGATTGATATTTTTTAGGCCTTTTTCAGCTTTATTGGACAGTATATAGTATAGAGAGACAGGAAGAATGGGAGCGAGAGAGAGGGGAAGACATGCGACAAATGTCAGACGGTCGGATTCGAACCGCCGACTCGCAATGAGCATGCGGTCAGTGCTCTACAGGCTGCGCCACCGAGACACCCTTCTTTCAGTGAATTCACTGCCAGACCAAAGTTTCCTGAGGCACTAATTTTCAGACCCAGGTAATTATAGGACAGGGTGTGTTCTAGGGCGGCGTTTCCTAGACTGAACATGTGTCTGCTTTCCTGAGATCTTGCCTTTTTTTGGAAGATCATTATTTTAGATTTTTTATGGTTTACTGTCAGGGCCCAGTTCTGGCAGTACTGCTCTAGCAGGTCCAGATGCTGCTGTAGCCCCTGTTCAGTGGGTGACAGCAGCACCAGGTCATCTGCATAGAGGAGGAATTTAACTTCCTTCGTGTTTAGTGTTAGGCCAAGGGCTGTAGATTGTTCCAATAACACCGCTAACTCATTTATATAGATATTAAATAGAGTAGGGGACAAGTTACATCCCTGCCTAACCCCTCGCCCTTGAGTGAAGAGATCAGTCCTTTTATTGCCAATTTTTATTCTGCATTTATTATTTGTATGAATTGATTTAATTATGTCATATACTTTACCCCCGACACCGCTTTGGAGAATTTTATAATATAAACCTTCCTGCCAAATTGAATCAAATGCTTTTTTAAAGTCAATAAAGCATGTAAACATTTTTCTTTTCTTTTGTTGGTGTACATGTTGACTAATTAGGGTGTGTAGGGTGTAAATATGATCAGTAGTTCGGTGATTTGGTGGAAAGCCAATTTGTCCTTTACTTGCACTAATGAAGGAGGGGTCCATGTCAGTGATTGCATAATGGACTACACTAGCCCCAAGAGCTGAACAACAAGTGAACCTCCCTAAAGAATCCCCTCTGATCCTTCCATTAAGCATGTACAGACCTAAGGATCGACAGAGGTGCACTAACTCTTTGCCATTTTTGTTTGCAGTATAATCAAGACTGTTTCTTTGGGTAGTGGTGGGGTTAAGGTAGACAGAGGATGTTCTGAAAATGTGGCTGTCTCTGATCCTGTTCTGGCATTTTAATCTCCGATCAGTAGGACATTACCCTGGGCCTGGTAATGCCTGATCTCCGAATGGAGAATTTCAAATAAATTGTCATCAAAGTATGGTGACTCTAATGTATATGTCATTATTACATTCAATGGTTTTTTTTCTTTAATTTTAGCCACATATATGTTGGTTTTCTTTCAATTTCAAATAGATTTGATGATAGTTCCTCTTTGTACCATATCACCACCCCTCCTGAGTCTCTGCCATGTTTAATATTGTTATGTTTTAGGGATGGAAGTAAAATTTCTCGATAGTTTGGGGGACAGTGAGTGTTTGTGTTGTCACGGCACCATGTCTCTAAGAGAACAATGATGTCATGACCAGATATGTGTATGGTCTCTCTCTCTCTCTCTCCCACTCTCTCTCTCTCGCTCTCTCTCCCCCACACTCTCTCTCTCTCCCCCACACCCTCTCTCTCTCTCCCCCACACTCTCTCTCTCCCCCACACCCTCTCTCTCTCCCCCCACACCCTCTCTCTCTCTCCCCCACACTCTCTCTCTCTCCCCCACACTCTCTCTCTCCCCCACACCCTCTCTCTCTCCCCCCACACCCTGCCCCCCCCAGGTGATGGGTTTGTTGACCCCAGGCGGTGGACCTCACCAGCACCAGACTG
>NC_083772.1:184855-219855 GCF_963514075.1 Conger conger | reverse complement strand
GGGGTGCCCTGTGGAATTGTTGGGCAGCCCAGTCAGCCCAGGCCTGCCCCCCCCCTGCCATCAGTGCATAGCAGGAGCCCCCCCCATCCTACCCTGGGGTCACTGGGAGGGGTCTGGGGCCTGACAGGGAGAGGCTGAGAGGGGAGAGGAGGTTCCCCTGTGCTGAGAGACGCTTTACAGTTGAGGGGTACTGGGCACATGCTGGCCAAGGGTCACAGCCAAACAATCAAACACCCACAATCCTAAAACAAAAACACCCACAATCCTAAAACAAAAACACCCACAATCCCAAAAAACACAGACAGTCCTAAAAACTAAACATCAACATTCCTAAAAACACACCAACATTAAAAAAAAAACACTGCCATTCGTGAAAAACGACAAATACCCACATTCCTGAAAAAAATCCAACACTCTTAAAACACAGAAAAACCCCCATTGTGAAAAACAGCCCCCGTGACGGGTCCCCTGAAGAACAGGAAGCACTCAGTCAGCCACTCAGAGAATGGACCAATCAAATCCCCTGTGCAATACAACATACCTCAGAATAATAGAGACTAATAAAATGGACCTATGAATATGTCTTGGGGATATTTTGTACATTGCCCTAAATGGACGAAATGGAACCCATATTTTGGGCGACATTGTCTCAGTAAGAGCAATGGTCTGGTAGAGGGTTGCCGGTTCGATCCTGCCCTGGGTGTGTTGAAGTGTCCCTGAGCAAGACACCTAACCCCCAAATGCTCCTGATGGGCTAATTGGTGACTTGCATGGCAGCCAATCGGCGTTGGTGTGAGTGTGTGTATGGGTGAATGGGTGAATGAGAAGCATCAATTGTACAGCGCTTTGAATAAAGACGCTATATAAATGCCAACCATTTACCATATATGTAGAAGCACATTTACTAACAACATTCATTTTATTTCCTGCTCAAATGGTCAAGCAACACTTTTTTGGGAAGCCAAATAGTTTTGTTTTGTTTTTGCAGTTTTATCAGTCAGCACATTCTGCAGTGTTGCTGTGTAAATGAACTCCAGACTGCAGTGATTGCTAATTTATTTTTCTCTCTCATATGTGCTCAGCTAACACAACATTCTCACAACATTGCACCAATGTTTGAACAAAGTTATTGCATAACGATGACATAACTGCCACACAACCATGTTGTAAGAATTGCATGTGTCACTTGAGTTGGTGGTCAGCCAATCAAAGTTCTGCAGGTAGCACTCAGTGTTAGATTGTACCGTTACTTTATTGTGTGCTACTTATTTTGTGAAACAACAATTTTGTTGTTGCTTTTTTGTCTTGATTTTTATATATATTTTTTTCTTATATTACTACACAGAATGATTTTGTTGTAATTTGTCTTCTGTACAAAATGCAGTACAATACTATTTATAAATAAAAATTTAAAATACAACATTTATGTGGGTTTTGTTCATTGTACTTGAAAGGATGGGGAAATCATAATAACACAAACATCACATGCTTTCCTTGTGCGTCAAAGCTTACAGAAGGAACCCCAAGGCATGTCAGAGTCCTTAAAATAGCCAAAGACCAAGGACACACACAAACGCACACACATACACACTCACAAACAAACACACACACCTACACACTCACAGACAAACGCATACATACACATGCACACATATACAGAAATTTTATTTAAAAAATTGTGTGGAGCTTAAGAATTAAGGCACACTCAAACTCACACTCAAAGTCACTCTTAACACCAAAAGAGAAAGAGACTGAGTTTGGGTAAAAGAAGACTGTCTCAGAAAGCAGGACAGCCTACAGCCCTGGAATACCCCATCGCTTCTGCTCACACACTCACTTCTGTTTCACACACAGAATTAGGGAAATAACCACGAGGCTTTACACAAACCGATGGCGCTCTGCGGACACAGAGACGGCCAGTGTGCTGCATATGCCTGGGGACATGGACTCTAATTAAAGCGGCCCTGATAAATGTGAGCTCACTGCGGCCTCAAACTGCCTTTGTCCACACTGCAGACCCGAAAACCTTCTGTAAATAAAACCCAATCAGCCCGGCACATGCCCCACACTCTCACACACATACAGTATGTTTCTATTCATACACATGGAGCACGGAGCATGTGAGAGCGTTTATTCACACACGTAGCACGTGTGTTTATATCCGCATGCAAACCGTACTTAGCACAGGTGTGTTTGTATTCCCACAAACAGTGCTTACGTGTGTTTGCATTCATACTTGCAGTGCAGTCCATATGTATTCCTGCAGTTTCTGTTCTTTTGCCTCTGTACTCAGCACATTGGATTTGAAATGCAACAATGAATGTGAGGTTAATGTGCAGACTTTCCCCTTTAAATAAAATGTAGACCTGGGCAGTCACTGGACATTCTCTGGGTTTAGTCCTGTAATCTGCCTGCTTCAGCCTCCTGTAGCTTTGAGTCTCCAGGGCCTCAGTAGCAATGGCAGAAACAGTCAGACAGATAGAGACAGACAGATTGAGACAGACAGACAGACCGACAGACCGGTAGAAAGAGACAGATGGTACATGGAGAGAGAAACAGAACTACAGAAGCAGACAGTCAGACAGAGAGGGACAGACAGACATACTTAAATAGACAGACAGACAGAAACATACTGACAGACGGACAGACAGCTCAGAGTGATCAGAGTGACTGCAGTGGACATCTGGGCTCAGTAGACTCTGGGGATCAGTAGACACTGGGGATCAGTAGACACTGGGGATCAGTAGACTCCAGGGATCAGTAGACACTGGGGATCAGTAGACTCCAGGGATCAGTAGACTCCAGGGATCAGTAGACACTGGGGATCAGTAGACTCCAGGGATCAGTAGAATCTGGGCTCAGTAGACACTGGGGATCAGTAGACATTGGGGATCAGTAGACTCCGGGGATCAGTAGACTCCGGGGATCAGTAGAATCTGGGCTCAGTAGACACTGGGGATCAGTAGACATTGGGGATCAGTAGACTCCGGGGATCAGTAGACTCCGGGATCATTAGACTCTGGGGATCAGTAGACTCCGGGGATCAGTAGAGACAAGGCTTTAGCCACCACAGACACTGGCTGGGCCACTGGGATTCACAGGGTCACGTTGGAAGAACTCCCATCATCTCCCACAGCAAGGACACGGCAGCCTATGGCCCGGCAGCCTGCTTCAGTTATAAGGATAACTGATATTGAAAAGGTGAGTCTTGAGATGGGAGTTTTATATGGAAGGAACATCATTTGTGTCTTGATGGGGAGCCAGTGTAGGGTTGTTAAAAGAAAAAGGAGACCCAGAGTTTGTACAATATGTAGAGGACATGGTTAAATACACAGACCACCTCTGTGTTATACAAATGTAATACTCGCTGTCAGTTCACTAAGACACTATCCCTTCGCAATCCGTTCTGCTCTGACCCTGAAAGACAGATCCTTTCTGTTTTTGTCTTAGGGGGATGTGTGCCAGGTTTCATGTTTTCACTGTGTAGTCTTTTGTCTAAGTGTGTCACTTTCCGTGTCTTAGTACCCTCTGTGCACACCGTAGTCACCCTGTCAGTTTGTTCATTCATTGTTATTCATTTACATTCACATTTACATTTTTGTCATTTGGCAGACGCTTTTAATCCAAAGCGACTTACAAGTGCATAGGTTCTTCCACAAGTTAAAGCATCACATCCATAACTAGTAAAATACACATGAAGTGTTGTTCTAAACATATAGTCATATAAGTGCTATTTATTTTTATTATTTTTTTGGGGAGGTTAAACAAGAGGGATAGGGATATCAGAAATGGGGGCGGGGGAAATCAGGAGGTAGAGTTTAAAAAGGTGTGTTTTTAGTCTGCGTCGAAATAGGGGGAGGGATTCTGCTGTCCTGACAGTGGTAGGCAAGTCATTCCACCACTGAGGAACCAGAACGGAAAACAGACGTGAACGTGCAGCTTGACCGCCAGGTGCACGCAGAGAGGGAACCGTAAGGCAACCATTGCGTGTGGCAATAGGAACCCAGTGGAGGCCAATGACAAGCGGGGTGACATGAGCCGACCTGGGCTGACTGGTGATCAGGCGGGCTGCAGCATTCTGGACCAGCTGGAGGGGCTTGATGGCACACACTGGGAGACCGGCTAGGAGGGAGTTGCAGTAATCCAGGCGGGAAATGACGAGCGCCTGGACTAGGAGCTGGGTGGCTTTCTCCGTCAGGAGATGACGAATACAGCGTATATTGTACAGAAAGAACCTGCAGGTTCTGGCAGTGGAGGATACTTGTGGAGCCAGGGTGAGGCAGTTATCAAGAGTCACCCCAAGATTCTTTGCCGTACGAGAGGAGGAAACTACAAAGTCCTCAACAGTCAGTGAGAGGTCGATTGTCTGAGAGGACTTAGCAGGGATGTAAAGTCACCGCTTCCCTCCCTCCTCTTGAATCCTTCTCCAAACTACCCACTGATCTTCCATGCTGCTTTCCTCTCTCTCCTCAGCCCTTGACTCTCTCTGTCCTCTTGTCTCCCGGCATGCTCGATCCTCCCCTCCCAGCCCATGGGTTTCTGACCTTCTACGTTCCTCCAGGCCAAGCCTATGTGCAGCTGAGAGGAAGTGGAGGAAATCAAAAGACCCCTCGGACCTGTCTTCCTACCAGTCTCTCCTGGCGGAATTCTCCTCCGCTATCACCACTGCCAAAAGAAATTACTACCAAACAAAAATCCAGAACTCCACTTCTAACCCTTGTCAACTGTTCTCCATTTTCTCCTCTCTCCTCAGCACACCTCCCCCACCATCTCAGTCCTCGCTCACTGCTGATGACTTTGCGATATTTTTTGATGAGAAGGTTGCAGATATCCGGAGCACCTTCGCGATCACCACCACTTCTATGCCTGCCTCCATTTCTGTGTCTGCCCCCTGTTTCTCCTCTTTCTGTCCCCTTACAGATGCTGATGTGTCTCCCCTCCTGCTCTCCCACCGCCCCACTACTTGTGCCCTGGACCCCATCCCCTCAAACCTCTTTCAGGCAATCACGCCTGACATCCTCCCGTTTGTCACCTCCCTTGTTAACTCCTCTCTGTCCTCTGGCTGCTTTCCCTCATCATTCAAGAGGGCCTACATCACCCCGCTCCTAAAGAAACCCACTCTTGACCCCTCCTGCATTCAAAACTACCGTCCGGTATCTCTCCTTCCTTTTCTATCCAAATCCATTGAACGAGCCGCCTCCAACCAACTCTCTTCCTTCCTCTCTCAGAATAACCTGCTGGACCCCCACCAGTCCGGCTTCAGACCTGGCCACTCGACGGATACTGCACTCCTCTCTGTCAACGAGTCCCTTCAGGCTGCACGAGCAACCACAGCCTTAGAGTGGATCCAATCTTATCTCTCTGGCTGGTCCTCCCAGGTGTCCTGGGCTGGAGGAGTGTCAACCCCTCGCCCCCTTGTTACAGGAGTCCCCCAGCGCTCAGTCCTCGGACCCCTCCTCTTCTCCATCTACACAAGATCCCTTGGCCCCGTTATCTCTGCTCATGGCATCTCCTATCATTGTTATGCCGATGACACCCAACTCTTTCTCTCCTTCCCCCCATCAGACACACAGGTCTCTACCCGTATCTCCGCCTGCCTGAGAGACATCCAGAGCTGGATGGGCAACCACCATCTAAAGCTCAACCCAGGTAAGACGGAGGTGATCTTCATCCCTGCTTTAACCTCTCCCTTCTCTGATTTCTCCATCTCACTAGGGGATACCACAGTGACCTCATCCCCTAGTGCAAGAAACCTTGGAGTGGTGATGGACAACAGGCTATCCTTCTCCAAGAACATCGCTACGGTGACCCGGTCGTGCAGGTTCTTCCTGTACAACATCCGGAGAATCCGACCCTTTCCACTCAGCTCCTTGTTCAAGTCCTGTCCCGCCTGGACTATTGCAATTCTCTGCTGGCTGGCCTTCCAGCATCTGCCATCAGACCCCTACAACTCATTCAGAATGCTGCAGCCCGTCTGGTATTCAATGTTCCCAGACATTCACATGTCACCCCCCTGCTCAGCAACCTCCACTGGCTGCCTGTTATGGCTCGCATCAAATTTAAAACTTTGGTGCTCGCATACCAGGCAGTTAAAGGATCAGCCCCTGTGTATATTCAATCCCTTATCAAGACCTATACACCAACAAGACCCCTCCGTTCTGCCACTTTGTGCCGTCTGATGCCTCCCCCTCGCCACACCTGCACTTCACGCTCACGACTGCTGTCTGTCCTGGTCCCACGGTGGTGGAATGACCTCCCGGTGAATGTCAGAACGGCAGAGTCTCTGACCTCCTTCAAGCGCAGACTGAAGACCCATCTCTTCAGGCTACACCTTTCCCTCCCCAACTCACAATCACTGTGATTAGCCTTAGACCGTAATGGCACTTATGTATAGATATCGTTACTTGTATAGGTATTGTTGTTTTTATTGGCTGTTGTTGTATTCTAGCTGCCAACAGTGGTATGCTAGTTTGAAAGCTGATTGTACTCTTCAAGGGTTCTGAATTTCTGTTTACACTAGGACTCGGAACTGTACTGTCCTCTCAGGTCTACTTTTGCACTTGTTCTTGTGATTGATTTGCATTTTGTTGTACGTCGCTCTGGATAAGAGCATCTGCTAAATGCCACGTAATGTAATGTAATGTAATGTAGAGAAGCTCAGTTTTGGCAAGGTTAAGCTTCAGGTGGTGGGAAGTCATCCACGCAGAGATATCAGCCAAGCAGGCAGAGATCTGTGTGGTGACCTGGGTATCGGGGAGGGGGGGGAAGGAAATAAAGAGTTGGGTGTCATCGGCGTACGAGTGGTAAGAAAAGCCATGGGAAGAGATAACAGAGCCAAGAGACATGGTGTATAGTGAGAAGAGGAGAGGACCAAGAACTGAGCCCTGCGGGACTCCAGTTTGTAGGGGGTGAGGGTCAGAGACTGAGCCCCTCCAAGTCACCTGATAGGAGCGACCAGAGAGGTAGGAGGAAAACCAAGCGAGTGCAGAACCTGTGACACCCATCCCAGACAGCGATGAGAGCAGAATCTCACGGTTGACTGTATCAAAGGCGGCTGACAGGTCGAGGAAGATGAGTACAGAGGAGAGGGATTTAGCTTTAGCAGAGTGGAGTGCCTCAGTGACCACTCTTGAAACGGACTGGTTGGGATCATGGAGATTGTTGTGAAGACGATAAGTGGACAGTTGGGAGCAGACTGCCCGTTCCAGAGTTTTAGCGAGAAAGGGAACAAGAGAGACAGGCTGGTAGTTGTTCAGAGCAGAGGGGTCAAGAGTAGGTTTTTTGAGCAGGGGAGCGACTCTGGCCCTCTTTCACCTGCATTTCCACTTGCTGATTATTTCCCTCACCTGACTGACATTTCCTCTTGTTACCTGTCTCTGCTTGGATGTTTCATCGCCAGAGTCTTATGTGTCTTTATCATACTTTATTTGATTGATTTCTGTTTCGGCCCCGACTTCCGCATTTTGCTTTTCCCGTCTCTCTTGTTTTGAACTGCAGTTTATGTCACGTTTCAGGTCTGTCTTGCCATGTTTTATGTTTATTCATTTTGTCTTAGTCACGTATTGTCTTATCATGTATTCTGTTAGTCTAGGTTCGTCATGTTGTTTAGTTTATTTCTTGTTACGATTTATTTTCTCGTCATGTCTAGTTATGTTTAGTTACGATTATATTACCTTGTTATGTTGAGTGGTTATCGTCTTAGTTTCGTTTTGTGTTATGTTTTGAATTATGTTTATTGTTACGTAGACTGGTTACTGTTTAAACATACACTTTTACATGTCTTTCCGCAAATCTTGCATTCGGCCTTTTCTCTCTCTCTTTCTGTCATTCACATCCTAATTGTTTCCATTTGTCTATTTACTAAAACTACTAACGCTAGATCAGGATTGGGTAGAACTAACAAACTAATTATGTGTTCATGTTACCTTACGTTACCTTAACCCACATCCTCGCCTACCGATTTTGTACTTTTGCTTCGCTGTTTGTTTTATGGTTTTGACTTCTGCTTCGCCTTCGACTACGACCATGCCTGCCGTCCGCCTGTACTTCTGCCTCGCTGACAGCTCTCCTGCTACCGGACCCCCCTGCACGCCTACCGACTACGAGTTCGCCTCTTCCCTCGGCACCGTGCTTTTTGTTTGTTTACTGTTTGTTTGGCTGGATCTTCGTGTATGGACTTTGCTTCTGTTGACCACTCTCCTGGGATTCGTCCCGAATAAAGCCCTGACGGGACTTTATCTACTCATTGTTTCTGAGTCGTGCATTTTGGGTCCAACCCCCACGCACCCGTCTCAGTTTATCAACCCATTTTGGCTCATCAACTTTTGTTTTCGGATTCAGGTCTTGACGGGCAGCACCATGAATCCATCCCCCTCAACCTCAAGGTCCACCGTCATGGCATACAGCTCCTGGGAGGGGGCTCACGACCAAGTGCGAGTTCTGATTGACTCCGGAGCCGATGCCAGTCTGATCTGTCCCACTCTGGTCCATCGCCTGGGCATCCCAACCTCCACCCTCTCCCAGGTCCTCCACACCAACACCATCACTGGTGCACCCCTGGCTGCAGTTGCGCAGTCACCTCCCCAGTGTGGCTGCAGATCTCTGGCAACCACCAGGAGGAGCTCACATTCTACATCATGGAGTCTCCCCTGGTCCCGGTGGTGTTGGGCAGGCCTTGGCTTCTCCAGCATAACCCCCAAGTTGACTGGGTCAGGGGAACCATCACGGGCTGGATCCCCAACTGTCACCAGTCCTGCCTCCAGTCTGCCTCCAACCAGCCCAAGTGCGTTCCTGATGCACCCGAGACCCCACCTGACCTGTCCTCTGTCCCACCTGTCTACAGGCAAATCCCGCGCCTGCTCCCTGCCTCCTCACCGGCCCTGTGATAGTGCCATTGAACCACATCCCGGCACCACTCCTCAGAGGTTGTCTCTTCTCCCTATCCATCCCAGAGACCCTCTCCATGGAGAATTATATCAGTCACTCCCTGGCTGCCAGTCTGATCCTTCCCTCATTCTCTTCAGCCGAAGCCGGATTCTTCTTTGTAAAAAAAAAAAAAGGAGAAGTCCCTACAGCCTTGTATTGACTAGGGGTGGCCTGTAGCGTAGTGGTTAAGGTAAATGACTGGGACATCCAATGTTGGTGGTTCTAATCCCGGTGTAGCCACAATAAGTTCCGCTCAGCCGTTGGGCCCTTGAGCAAGGCCCTTAACCCTGCATTGGTCCAGGGGAGGACTGTCTCCTGCTTAGTCTAATCAACTGTACATTGCTCTGGATAAGAGCGTCTGCCAAATACCAATAATGTAATGACTCAACGTCATCGCCATCAAGAACCGCTGCCCGATCCCACTCATCTCCTCTGTCTTCTCTCAGCAGAAATGCCAACTCTTCACCAAACTGGATCTCCGCAACACCTACCACCACATTTACCTGGACAATATCCTAATTTTCTCCCCTAGCCTGGAGGAACAACCATGTCCGTCAAGTGCTCTGTCGCCACGTGGAGAGCCCAGCTTTCATCATCTAAAGAGATGGCTGAACTCTTAGTTCTCCACGTGTTCCGCCTGCACGGCCTGCCCCTGAAGGTTACCTCGGACTGAGGCCCTCAGTTTTCCAGTCAGTTCTGGAAAGCCTTCTGCACGCACATCGGCACCAATGCCCAACTCTCGTCCGGCTTCCATCCCCAGACCAACGGGCAGACAGAGTGCCTCAACCAGGAACTAGAGGAGATGCTCCACTGCATGGTGGAGAAGTCTCCGGCTTCCTGGGTGGAAAGCCAACCCTGGATTGAGTATGAATACAACTTGTTGCCCGTCTCTTCCACTGGATTGTGTCCATTCGCCTGCTGCCTGGGCTTATCAGCCCCCTATGTTCCCTGAGGAGGAGAGGGAGGTGGAGGTGCTGGCGGGCCCGTCAGACATGGAAGGGGGTCTATACCACGCTTTTAAAAATCTCAGCAATGAGGAGCTTTGCTGATCGCCACCACCGCCGCCCTGCCCTGTCGCCGTCGACCAGAAGGTCTGGCTATCTTCTCGGGACATTCCCCTCCGCTCCACCTGCCCCAAGCTCACCCCCAGGTTCATTAGTCCCTTCACCATCACCCATGTTCTCACCCACTCTGCAGTCAGACTTTTTTATTTGATTGATTTCTGTTACGACCTGTTCCGCCCCTGACTTCCGCATTTTGCTTTTCCCATAGTTTATCGACTCGTTTTAGCTTATCGACTTTTGTTTTCGGATTCTGTTTTTGTCTGCTTTGCCTGTCGGTTATCGACCCTTCGTCTGTGACCACAACCCCGATTTGGATTATCCTCACTGTTCCTGTTTGCTTGAGTTTTGACCCATTGCTCGGACACTGTATTATGAACTGCCTTATCCCTGCTGATTCCATTCGTTGGCTCTTGACCTCTGCCTGTCTGACCTGCTTTATTTGTAACAAAGACTTTGTTATAAGATTTACGTCTTGGCCTTACATCCGGGTCTGGTGTTCAACAAGCCTGATAGATGGAATTTTTTGGTATATCGGTCTTCACTGTCTCCACACTGCCCAGTGTCCCATAGTTATGGGCTTTACTGTCTCCACACTGTTCAGTGTCCCATAGTTACGGTCTTTACTGTCTCCACACTGTTCAGTGTGTCATAGTTATGGTCTTTACTATCTCCACACTGCGCAGTGTCCCATAGTTACGGTCTTTACTATCTCCACACTGCGCAGTGTCCCATAGTTACGGTCTTTACTGTCTCCACACTGCTCAGTGTCCCATAGTTACGGTCTTTACTGTCTCCATAGTTACGGTCTTTACTAGCTCCCTCACTCTTACCACACAGCCGTCTCCTCAGCCCAGATATTTCACTTTCAACACAAGCCTCTCTCTGAACATGCAGAGATGTTTTGACAATCCTGGAGCCAGGAAAATATCAATATGTAAGACTGGAGGTCCTGTTTGTTCATTCCCAACCCTGGCTGGGTTCACTGAGTCCAAACAGAGCCGATCAGCAGGAACCAATCAAGTGTGTGCAATATAAAAAACGTAATTCGTGTCAGGAACTTTGTATTTGATTGCAGAGCAAAAACAGATTGTGTTAGATTACAGTGCAAATGCAGATTGCATTAGATTACATTGTAAGAACAGAATGCAGTAGATTACAGTGTAAGAACAGATTGCATTAGATTACAGTGCATATACATTGCATATATGAGAATATCAATGGCATGCTGGCATCACTAGAAGACTAGTAATATAAAGGCTATAAAAACCCAAACATTTCTGTTTGGATACAACAGCAGCCAAATAACACCCTAGGCTCCATGTCTGAATTGCATTTTTTGATATCTATGTGAAAACATTTTGTAAAGCAATAAATGCTCATTGGGAAATACAACAATATATCTATATTTCCCAAAACGACAGTGGAATTGTCTGACGGAAAATGAGAAATCAGATATTTTCATTCACGTGGAGCTACAGGGAGAGAAATGGCCTCTGTGTTTGGCTGCTGAAGTGGATTCACACACAGCTCTCAGTCTACCACATCTGTTCCACTGCAGCCCGCAGCTTTAAATCACAACGCTATCCAGGAAAACAGGATCCATTCTGTGTGCTGATGTAAAATATGTCACTGACCAGAGAACAAATGTCATCTCTTTTCCTGTGAAGCACTGCCTGCATTTGTCATGGAGTGCAGAAGCACCCAGAGAGAGGTGTTATTTCACTATTGATATTTCACTGTAAATTTGCAACATTCCAATTTTGACTAATAGTCTATGAAGCAGAAGGAAAGTCTCAGTGTCCCATAGTTTTGGTCTTTACTGGCTCTGTGTCATAGTTTCTTTCTACATTTTGTAAGTAAATTACATTCCTTTAGAAATGAAAGTATAATTGGATCTAATATCGGCGAAGTTGCGTGATAACTTCCAGTGAAATAAAGAGCACGGGGGTGGACTGACACACTGTCACCCTCTCTTCATCAGTTCATATACAGCCGAGAAAAGCAATACTTTCACAAGACCTTATAAGAGCCCTCCTCCACAAACCGAAGATAATTCAGTTGAATCAGCAGTAAAATGGCGGAGATGGGAATGCTGAGGACAGTAATGAATCATGCCGGAGTACCGGGCTTTCCTCGGACATCTCTCGGCCAGATGCGCCCGCTGGAGCCCTCTGAGCGCGGCGGAGCGCCTGGAGAGACGCGCTGGTACTGTTCCACTTGCGTTTACAGTGCTTTCAGACGAACGTAGCATTTTCGGAATGGATGATTCATTCCCTACAACGAAATGTTAATTTGGTAGGAGGATGTAGGTTAGAATGGCGGAGTAAATGAACCTCAACCACCATTTTTTAATTTTAATTTTTAAATAATTATTATTATTGTTGTTATTATTATTATTATTATTATTATTATTATTATTATTATTATTATTATTATTATTATTACTATTAATTCCTGGAGGAGGAATAAATAGCCAATTGGATTAATTAACTAGTGCAGCACCTTAGTGATTGCTTTTGATTACATTTCCGTAATAAGCGTACAAGGCCGATATTTATAGACATTGCCATTTTTTATTTAAGAGTTGCTGATATTTTTGTGTAACATTTACGAAATGCGCACATTAAACCGCAGCGTGTCTGTTTAAGTTGTATATTTTTTTGAGAAATTAAAATCACAACTAAATTGCCAGACAGCCATTTAGACTTCAAAAAAATACTGCTAACCGCCCTTGAAAAGACGAATCCTGCGTTTTCAGTCAGATTTTTAGATCGGGATCCATGTTTTCTTTTCTTGCGAGCGAAACCCAAAGGAGTGTGACGGATTTCAACCTCGGGGTGAACCCATATGGTCCGAGTTTCCAACCCTTAAAATGGGGGAAATAACTTAAACTTCAGAGAACTGGCTAATTAATGTCGATTGTGACGAGGATAATAGTGGAAAAGTCGGGAATGAAAACACACGATTTTATTTTCCCTGGCTTTTGTCGTTCTATTGAAGACAATATTTACATACAATTAATGTAAGAGGCAACTATATTTTGATGTTCTAGCGTTAACCCATTTCTTGAGTTTACAGCAGATTTATATCTTGCTTAACTGAAATAAATCGTGGGCACGGAGTGGCGGAGCTCGAGCCCCTGGAGATTGTCCAAGCATGCGCTCATCAGACCGCCTCGGGCATCCGCTCGCTCGTCTCTCCAAGCTGCCGACTTTCACAGACCTTCTTTTGAGTTCACCAAAGTGTCCTTCTCCACCACTTATTTATGTGTCATATTGTCTTTATTTTCCCTCCTCTAGACTCTCTTTCCCCCCAAGTGTCTTTATTTCTCTGCGTGATTCCATTTTGAGGGCTTTTGTGAAGACCCAACGAAAGGTCATCCTTAATAAAAAAGGCCCATCTTTAAAGTTGCCCCCGATGGAGTTCAGTGGAAGTAGGAACACAATCTCTTCACTTGTTATCCACGGACAATCGGGAGTGTTCTCGTCTAAAAGTCACGCGGAATTGACGATTTTGTAATGTTGGGGAATGGTCATTCATTGGTAGGCTAGTTTATTTTTTCTCCCCTAAAAGTACAAAATGATTCATTATTTAAATGCAAGCACGGACCCACAATATTCATCTTAATGCACAGGCTTGTAATTGTAGCAATGTTGACTAAGGGGTTACATATAACCTATAATCAATTCGTTCTTAACTTTCTTCATAATATTAAGATTTGAAATCAACACAAAGAATTACGGCACAAATGCGGGTGCAATCTCAGATTACAAACAAATTTGCAACAGACTGTCCACAGAACGGCTGTGCGTGCCATACGAGCGCAGACCTGAAAGAGGAAAAACCAAATAACAACAAAAAATAGGAATAAAAAAGCTTTTTTCAACCAAAATAAAAAATTAAATTCCACATATCAACGAAAGCGACCTCTCTCCTTTTAAATGTAAAGGTTAGGTAATTTAAAGGTTTTGAAGACACTATTAAGTGTCGGTTTTAACTAACTGTTGCCTCAGTGCACCAATCGATGAAATGTGCGATGAGACGAGAAGTTATAGATAAGCCTGCAATTTGTCAGATCACTTAAAAATATTACCGAGTAACAGCTGCGATAAAGATCTACCTCCACTTCTGCGCGTACCCGCACCTACCCGGCCGCTGACCCCGCCGTGAACGCGCAGCCACTCTGTCACAGATAAAGAATTCGTGGGGTCAAGCGGACCATTCCGCGTTCATGAGCTCGACCCTTGCTCTCTAATTTGATTTATACATGCACGTGTATCTGAAAGGCTTGGTCCCCCGGGCAGTAGAAGTCCTTTCCTCTTCTTTAATTAGATTTTGGTGCCGTTCATACCGCTCCACTTAGCGCAGGTTGAACTTATAAAATGAAAAGGGTTGTGTGGGAAATAAAGAGCGCACATCGGGAGGCGCTTCCTCAGTGGCTGTGACCTGCACGATGCCCACCCTGCCCAGGAGCATGTTTTGGGAATATCAGGAAAGTTTTGGGAATTCTAGGAGAGTTGCAGGAATGACTAGTTTGGGGAATATTAGGCGAGTTGTGCCATTGAAACTGGTTTTGGGAATATTGGGCGTGTTGTACAGTTAACTCTGGTTAGTATATAAATCTACATTTATACTACACATAAACAAGGTAACATTTTTTCACCTTACGAAATAGTAGGAGTTCTGCGATTTAGACTAACATAAATGACAGTACAAAAACAGCGTTTACATTTATTAGAAGAAAAATAAAAAACTACAGACACGACACACTGCTCATGTTCTATGTATGTATTCATCAGTCAGCTAGAAAGGTGAATAGTTGAAAATATATGAAAGCACAGAGACTCGCAAAAGTATTCAAAAGTTAAAATTTCTCTGGATTTACAAATTATACATATACACATATTTTTATTTTATTTTTCCAAGTATTTTTCAAGTAAACCTGTATATTGTAACAGTATATTTCAACGCAAATATTAGATATCTATTTTAACAGTTTAACTGGTCAGTGAAGACATGAAATATCCTGCTACACCATACCTCACTACAGACCCTGCTACACCATACCTCACTACAGACCCTGCTACACCATACCTCACTACAGACCGTGTTACACCATACCTCACTACAGACCCTGCTACACCATACCTCACTGTACAGACCCTGCTACACCATACCTCACTACAGACCCTGCTACCCCATGCCTCACTGTACAGACCGTGCTACACCATACCTCACTACAGACCCTGCTACACCATACCTCACTACAGACCCTGCTACACCATACCTCACTACAGACCCTGCTACACCATACCTCACTACAGACCCTGCTACCCCATGCCTCACTGTACAGACCGTGCTACACCATACCTCACTACAGACCCTGCTACACCATACCTCACTACAGACCCTGCTACACCATACCTCACTACAGACCCTGCTACACCATACCTCACTGTACAGACCCTGCTACACCATACCTCACTACAGACCCTGCTACACCATACCTCACTACAGACCCTGCTACCCCATACCTCACTACAGACCCTGCTACACCATACCTCACTACAGACACTGCTACACCATACCTCACTACAGACCGTGCTACACCATACCTCACTACAGACCGTGCTACACCATACCTCACTACAGACCCTGCTACACCATACCTCACTACAGACCCTGCTACACCATACCTCACTACAGACCGTGCTACACCATACCTCAATACAGACCCTGCTACACCATACCTCACTACAGACCCTGCTACACCACACCTCACTGTACAGACCCTGCTACACCATACCTCACTGTACAGATTCTGCTACACCATACCTCACTGTACAGACCGTGTTACACCATACCTCACTACAGACCCTGCTACACCATACCTTACTGTACAGATTCTGCTACACCATACCTCACTACAGACCCTGTACCCCCCCCCCCCCTCTGATAGGG
The DNA here is from genome assembly GCF_963514075.1 of Conger conger. Lineage (NCBI taxonomy): Eukaryota > Metazoa > Chordata > Actinopteri > Anguilliformes > Congridae > Conger > Conger conger. The sequence goes on along the minus strand of NC_083772.1, from coordinate 203,905 downwards.
CTTTCCTCCACCTTCACTCCCTGGCTGCCCCACACGTCTCCTTCCTGCTCCCGTGCTGAGCCAGGCTGCAGGCTGCAGCTTCCATTTCCTGACTATTGACCCAGCAGTGCTCTCTGGGATATCCGTGTCTAAATTATTTGACACTATTTTCTAATTGTGTATTTACGTCACATTATCTCTTAACTTCCATAGAATGCTCTTTAGTCTTTTTACACCTTTCCTTTAGAATCGCAGCCTGACCGATGATCCTTAAACAGACTTCAGATGTGAGGGCTGCTTCAATGGTTCACAGGTTGGTCAATGATAAAGCACGGTTTTTTGTGAGGGCAATTCATTTTTTCTGGTAAAACTTGGATCTTCCAGAGAACATTTTGAATACCTGCGAAAATAATATTTAATTTTTTGTTTTGTAAAAATATTGTCTAATTTAAAAGAGAGTAACCTTAAAATAATTAATTTATTTTCAGTGTTTTCAAATAAAATATCACACAGAAAATCACACAGATTTCAATGTATCATTTGTTAAACGAGATTACGTAATTTTGTAAAATGTCGAGGGTCTGAATACTTTCGCAAAGCACATCCGTACTCAAACTCAAACCTTTCCAGCACCGCGTGGGCGCTGCAGCTCGATGACGTCAGAAAGCGGCGAATTTCAAAACGTGGCTGCTGAGGCAAAGCTGTTTACCTTCGCGTGTGAATATGACCGCTGTTGGAAGGAGAGTTTTTTCGCTGGGGAATGCTGCCACTTACTGGCTAGAAGCGTGTACTACAACCTGTACTAAATCCAGATATTATTGAGATGTTATTTACATACAAACAATATTAGCTTATTGGTTAAATATTACATATTGTGTCAATTGCGTGAAATCTTTGTGAGACGCATCAGTACTTATGTTTTCACCAAAATGAAAACATAATTGAATATGAACTACTATATGAGTAACCATCAGCTGTACTGGTGTTATTTTCTGGCCAGCTTGCAAAATTTACATCAAAGTACACACAAACAAATACATCGATGCCCCTGGAATGATGTGTTGCACTTTAGGGTTAGGGTAAGTTATACTACTCTAAGTCGTGCTGCTCTTACAGGTTCACCTGGATTTGCACTTCATAGAATTGAGGGATTACTAAAATGAAATACTGAAGATTACCTGTATGTTCAGTGATCCTGAAGAGGAAATATAGACTCAAACCCATCACTGATGGAGTACCATTTAGATTTGAGTGAAGAATGGAAGGCGTGTGTTACAATAGCACCATCTATCGGAAAGTACATGCAAGTTCAGCTTTAATGACTTTTCCTCTCATTTGTAATTCATAGACAAAAAAACAGTAAATCTGTTATTTGTTTCAAAACCAAAAATGGAAAAAATGAGTTTCGTTTTTGTTGTCAAAATCAAAAAACCAAAATTTGGAAAACATTTCAAAATTCCAAAAATTAACGCAGATAACAAACATTTTACATTTAATTAACTAAATAATTTTTTTTACAAATAATTACAATTAATAAGAAATTCAGTGTCACATGTCATGCTTGTCACGTCATGTTTCATGTTTAGTTATTTTGTTAGTTATATTATTGTCATGTCATGTATTATGTTAGTCTAGTCTCGCCACGTTTTTATGTTGCATTTCTTGTTATGTTTCATTGTCATGTCATGTTATGTTTCATGTTTAGTTCTTGTTACGATTTATTTCTTAGTCTTGCCATGTCACGTTATATAATTAATTCTTGTCACAGTTCACAAACCTATGTCACGATTTATGTTGTTTCATGTTATAATGTTCTGTTCATTGTTTAGCATACACTTTTTCATGTCCTTCTGCGAACCTTGCATTCATGCTTTCTCTCTCTCCCTTTTTGTCACTCACGCTTCCCTAATTGTTTCAATTTCCCTTGTCTACTTACTTATCTACTAACTTTAGATCAGGATTGGCTAATACTAACATTCTAACCATGTGTTCATGTTACCTTATGTTTCTTGTGCATGTCATTTACTAATTTACTAATGCTAGGGCAGGATATGTTTATTACTAACGATTACTAATTACCTCGTTAACTTGTCAATCCTCCACACCTGATTTCCATTCGCATGCTGCTCTCAAGCTAATTGTCTACACCTGTCTACATCTACATATAAGCTTTTTTTTTTTTTTAAGCACTTTTAAGCGGTTTGTCAAACTATTGTCTATCCGTTAAGAGCCAAGCCTGTTTATTCACCATTGTTATTGACTTCTGTTTTGTTGACCATTGCCTGGCTGTACCACAAACTTTGCCTGCTGTCTTTGTGCTTTTGCCCCGCGGAGCAGACTTCTGTCTTGCGCTGTCATCGACCCCCGAGCCTGCCTACTGTCCGTCTGCACTACTGCCATGCTGACAGCTTTCCTGGTTACTGGACTTTTTGCATGGTTTACCGATTTCGAGACTACCTTCTCCCTCGGTACTGTACTTTGGTTTTGTCTGGATTTCACGTGTATAAACTTTGCTTGTTGTTTCACTGGATGTAGCTCCTCTAGGTAGTGAACAATGAGGCCCGAGATTGTTCAAAACACAGGGTTTATTACAGCTCCGACCCAACCCGTGAGAACTGAAGAGAATAGAAAACAAATGATCACATACACACACATGAATGGACAAGCTTTAGCCTAGCTTATCTTAGTACAAATTTCACAAACACATCAATAACATGCCTCGTAGGCTGCACTACCATAAGGGGCTTTATCTTGTCTTCATCTTCTGTCCCCGTCTTCCCTTGTTTACATTTAACTCTTTACATGACTTGTTATCACTTAAATTCTGTGTGTGTGTGTGGAGACCACAGTCCGTGTTGCTTCCTTGTTATGCTTCTGCTTAGTGGTGCGTCCCCAAAAAGTGTTGTATGGAAACAATGATAATGAACCTCACCTTCACTAAACAGGTAGGAACAAAAATGAAATAAATGAGAAAATAAACTGATATGTGGGGCAGTTACACGGGACATTCCCTGAATAAAGCCCTGATGGGACTTTATTTCATCTGTTGTCTGAGTCGTGCATTTTGGGTCCAACCCCCCACACACCTGTCTCATTCAGAGATTTACAAAGCGTAACAAAATCAATACAAAATGCAAAGGAAGAAAGGGTGGATTAAAAATCCCAAAGGGCATTACTGTAAAGAAAAGGTCCATTTTGCTCAGGTTTTACTGTCCTGAAAGGCTTTTCTGTATCCTTTGAGTGGGGGGTGGACTATATAACAAATTCCTTCCAGTGATCCACCCCCCACTTCTCTCTAGCCAGGTTTTTATTTTGGTGCATGTGCACGATGATGCCGTCCTAGAGGAGGGTTTGTATCCTCCTCCGGAGGGTGACCAGGTCTACGGATGTTTTTTGGTAGACCTTGATGTTCCTTGTCTCCCACAGGACCTGTTTCACGGTGTTGATGATCCTCCACTGATGCTGGAGCTCGGTGGTCTTGCATCCCCGGCGGACTGTAGAGGATGCCCTCGGCCATCAGGGAGGACCTCGGCCATCAGGGAGGACCTCGGCCATCAGGGAGGACCTCGGCAGGAACCTGCTCAGGGAGACAGAGGGACAAACAAGGCCACCTGGCCACGGAGCACTCCCAGAACAGGTGGTGTATGTGTTCTGAGTCAGTGCATCTATGTGGGGATAGTAGTGCTATATTTGAGTTGTTATTATTTATGAATTTCACCACACCTCGCCTTTATCAGTGGGTATAGTGGGTGACCTCTGCTGGTCACTTGAGGTAGCCGGAATGAGTTCCTGGCTGAACTTCCACATAGCCAAGTGTTTATCAACTATATGAAACTATGTTAAATAATAATAATAGCTAAAATATATTGCTTCTACCCTAGGCTACATATCACACCAACTAGCTCACGGTATCTATAATTGTGCTTTGCATAGGTTTATGGGAAACCAATTATTTTTGACAATCTATCACATGATTGGCCTGCTTTGAACTGGGCTTGATTTATCAAGTTCAGTTTTGTGATTGCCTTACTGCACGTCAGAAAGGGATGGCTAGCAAAAAAAAAAAAAAAAAAACTGCATTCACCAATTCTTCAGCCAGGAGGTAGAATTAATTAGTGAAATCAGCTGGAGTTAATTAATGGAAGAAATTTGTGGCAAGACTGCTGTGCTGTGCTGTAGTCACACCGGCGTGTGATGGTCTCATTACCCTGTCTCTCCACACTCTGCTCTGTGGGGTTTGAGTCCGTCTGTCTCTCCTCCTCTCTGCTGTCCCTGCTGGGTATACAGGGAGCTCCATTTCTAATGCCACCTGACTGACCAGATCAACATTTCAGAACAGTGGATTCATTTTACTTCATTCTTTTTCCATTTCTAAAGGAATTTCCATTTCTAATTTACCAACCATTTCACACTGAAAGGACTTCATTAATGAAGACTTAATAAAGATTTAATAAAGGTGTAATATATACTTAATAAAGGGTGAATAAAGCATGCTTTAGATTTGAGCACCTGCTTGTTCTCTGCAGCTGCAGGTGATCCCAAATAACCCAGCTCATGTGACTGAGGCAGACTAACCCCAGCCATGTGACCCTACCCTGAATGACCCCAGTCATGTGACCTCGTCACAAACAGTAAAGGTTCAGGTGAGTGGGTAAATGGTGAATGGTAAATGGTTGGCATTTATATAGCCTTTATCCAAAGCGCTGTACAATTGATGCTTCTCATTCACCCATTCATACACACACTCACACACCAATGGCGATTGGCTGCCATGCAAGGTGCCGACCAGCTCGTCAGGAGCATTTGGGGGTTAGGTGTCTTGCTCAGGGACACTTCGACACAGCCTGGGCGGGGGATAGAACCGGCAACCCTCCGACTGCCAGACGACTGCTGATAAAAGAAAAGAACTGAGTTCTTTGCTGCAGGAGAGAGTCAAGGGAGCCGTGGTGAGGGCTCGGTTCATGACTCTCAAAGAAATGGATGCAGCAAGCTCTTTCTTTTTTAACCTGGAGTGATCGGTGGCGCAAATAAAACAGATGGTGTGTCTCCGCCTCCCAGGTGGGAGGGTGACTACAGACCCAGCGGAGATGAGGAGACACGAGGTGGAGTTTACACTGAGCTCTACGGGGCACAGGAGTGCGACCCAGACTCCACCACAGAACTGCTGCAGGGGCTGCCGCAACTGGGGCCCGAGGAACGGGATGCCCTTGTGAGCTCAGCCTGGAGGAGCTCAGCCTGGAGGAGCTCAGCCTGGAGGAGATCAGCCTGGAGGAGCTCAGTCTGGAGGAGATCAGTCTGGAGGAGCTCAGTCTGAAGGAGCTCAGCCTGGAGGAGCTCAGCCTGGAGGAGATCAGCCTGGAGGAGCTCAGCCTGGAGGAGCTCAGCCTGGAGGAGATCAGCCTGGAGGAGCTCAGCCTGGAGGAGATCAGTCTGGAGGAGCTCAGCCTGGAGGAGCTCAGCCTGGAGGAGCTCAGCCTGGAGGAGATCAGCCTGGAGGAGCTCAGTCTGGAGGAGATCAGTCTGGAGGAGCTCAGTCTGAAGGAGCTCAGCCTGGAGGAGCTCAGCCTGGAGGAGATCAGCCTGGAGGAGCTCAGCCTGGAGGAGCTCAGCCTGGAGGAGATCAGCCTGGAGGAGCTCAGCCTGGAGGAGATCAGTCTGGAGGAGCTCAGTCTGGAGGAGCTCAGTCTGGAGGAGATCAGTCTGGAGGAGCTCAGCCTGGAGGAGCTCAGCCTGGAGGAGATCAGCCTGGAGGAGCTCAGCCTGGAGGAGATCAGCCTGGAGGAGCTCAGCCTGGAGGAGATCAGCCTGGAGGAGCTCAGCCTGGAGGAGCTCAGCCTGGAGGAGATCAGCCTGGAGGAGCTCAGTCTGGGATAGATGGGCTGACCTCAAATTTTTACCAGCAGTTCTGGGGATGTCTTGGTGATTATTGGTCTGAGGTCTTGAGGGAGTGTTTTCGAGGTCTTGAGGGAGTGTTTTCGAGGGGGCTCATTACCAGTTTCCTGGCAACGCGCAGCGCTCTCTCTCCTACCAAAGAAGGGGGACTTGGCACTTCTGAAGAATTGGAGACCCGTCGCTCTCCTCTGCACAAACTACAAGATTCTCTCAAAAGTACTGTCAAACAGACTAAGGAACTATTTAGGACCACTTATTCACAGCGGCCAGTCATACTGTGTGCCTGACCGCACAATCATGGATAATTTATTTTTAATGCGCGATGTATTAGATGTGTGCAACATCTATGGACTAAACACTGGCATCCTATCTCTTGATCAGGAGAAAGCCTTTGATCGAGTGGATCATGTTTTCTTATTTTCAACGTTAAGAGCTTTTGGTTTTGGGGAGGTTTTTTTTTTTTATCATGGCTGGGGTTATTGTACGAAGGGGCAACGTGCATGATCAAGGTTGGGGGTGGGTTGAGTTGCCCAGTCCCTGTTCAAAGAGGGAGCAGGCAAGGTCGCCCTATCTCTGGTCAGCTCTACAGCCTGGCGATTGAGCCATTGCTCTGCCAGCTGCGAGATAAACTTGCAGGGCTCAGGACCAGGAGCCATTCAAAGTCCTAGCCTGACAGTGTCTGCCTACGTAGACGATGTCACGGTTTTTATTAGAGGGCAGGGGGATGTTCAGGTTTTAACAGATTGTCTTGATTTATATGAAAAGGCTTCTTCAGCTAAAGTAAATTTGGGGAAATGTGAGGCATTGCAGGTTGGACAGTGGCAGCAGGGTGGAGCACCCAGTCTACCAGAGGGTCTCAGGTGGGGAAGAAATGGGATGAAGGTTCTGGGGGTTCATTTGGGAACAGAGGGTTTCCAGAAGCAAAACTGGGAGGGTGTAGTGGAGAAGGTGTGCGCCAGGTTGTCTTCATGGAAATGGTTGCTGCCTCAGCTGTCCTATAGGGGAATAGTTCTGGTTTCCAATAATTTGGTGGCCTCGACCTTATGGCACAAACTAATAGTTTTGCAACCACCCAGGGGTCTTATCCAGGAGGTGCAGAAGCTCCTGGTGGACTTCTTCTGGTCCGGACAACACTGGATCAAAGCAGCTGCTCTGTACTTACCCGTGCATGAGGGGGGACAAGGCCTTATGGACACAAAAACGGCTATATGAACGCCTGTCTGAAGAGATGTGACATTAGCTGCTTTTTTAAAATGTCCACAGACGCCACAGCTCTTAAGTCCGGTGGAAGAGAATTCCACAATTTAGGTGCCACCGATTCGAAGGCTCGGTCACCTCGGTCACCCTTAGTTATAATAAGGTAAACATAAGCTTCAGTGGAAGTGCTCGGAGAGATGGCCAGCATCAGGTCCTCAAGGGTGCTGCAGAGGATAATAGAAGAGGTCTGTGCATCCCTGCCAGAACCCCTCAGAGCGTTTGTGGAAAACAGTACCTAAACTGACCAATGGGATGATGAATGTGAGTATGTTTTCCCTGCTCTGACTGTCACAGCCAACACGGGAGAGTGGCAGGAGGGGCAGGGGCAACTGCTATCTTTCAGGACCCCGGAGCTGGGGGAGTTTCAGGCAGTAGGAAAGAAGGCAGCATACTATCCTTGTGTGAAAGTATCTCAATTACGCTCACTGGCAGGGATGAAGGCGTCGAGGTGGGCCAAATTTTTTGGGCCAGACTTTTCCCCAAATGGCTGCTGGAGGTCCCTGTATAAGCCTCCCACTGAAAAACGGACAGCTGACCTCCAGTGGAGGATCATTCATGGGGCTATAGCCATCTGGTGCACCTGGATCTTAGCGTTGGGGAGGGCTGTCCTTTTTGTTTGGAGTCCCTAACCCACCTATTTTTACAGTGCTCTCGATTAGCACAGGTTATTGACTTACTGAAGAGTTTTTACCAAGGCTTGGGGGAGGAGTTTTCATGTGAGGTTTTCATTTTTGGGCCAAGATTCACGGCACAGAAGAAGCGTGTACAAACGCTTATTAATTTTTTGTCAGGGGTAGCTAAACTAGCAATATGGAAAACCCAGAAGAATCAAAAATGTTCAGGGGGCTGTAGAGCATGCATACTACAGGCTTGTAGGAAACCTCTCTCTCTCTCTCTCTCTCTCTCTCAGGGTAAAAAAAAATGTCTCAGGGTAAATGTAAATGGTAAATGGAGAGGCGGTTGGTAATGGGTAATAAATTGCTTTATTGCCATGACAAATTAGTTCACTTATATTGCCAAAGCAAAGAAACATACAAAAACATTAAATAAGTCACAATTGGGCGTGCGCTCATTGTGGCTAGGGGGGCGTGTTAAGTTCTGTGTTTTTCACTGTCTAGGTTTTGTCTAGGTTTTGTCCACACGGTGGTGGAATGAACTGTAGAATCTCTCCCCACCTTCAAGTGCAAACTGAAGATGCACCTCTTCAAGCAACACCTCTCCCTGTCCCTCCCTACCTCCCTGTGAACCTTAATTGTTGTCTTTCTGTGATTTACTTTGTGTATCGGTATTTTCAGTTGGCTAGGTAAGCAGTGTTTGGATAGTTAAGTTTGGTCACTTTTGCTTTGTTGTTTGTTTGTGTATTTATAGGCCTTATCTTTGTTGTACAGGTAGCAGTTGAAATTGTACTTCCCTCTAGGGTCTTTCAGCGCACTTGTCCCTGGTTATGGGTATGCACTTTGTTGTACGTCGCTCTGGATAAGAGCGTCTGCCAAATGCCATTAATGTAATGTAATGTAATGTAATGTCTGTGTTTTTAGCGTTTCCGTGTTTTTGTTACCTCTGTGCACACCGTAGCCACCCTGTCCTACATCCGTTTCACCTGTATTTCACTTCCTGATTGGTATGTGTCTTATTCATATTCTCCAGTGTTACCTGATTGATACCTGTTACCTGATTGATACTTGTTATGGCCTGTTTCGCCCCTGACTTCCGCGTTTTGTTTATCCTGTCTGTCTGATTTGGAACCGTAGTTTATCAAACTGTTTTTATACCTCAACTTTTGTTTTTGGATTCTGTTTCTGTCTGCACAGGCCGTTAGTTACCAACCTTTTGCCTGGGACCACGATTATTATTTGGATTATCCCTGCTATACCTGTTTGCTGGAATTTTCACCCTTTGTATTACAAACTGCCTTATCAGCACTGAATCTGTTTGTTGGCTATTGACCCTCGCCCATTTGACCTGCATGTGTTGTTACATTATTGGCATTTGGCAGAGGCTCTTATCCAGAGCGACGTACAGCTGATTAGACTAAGCAGGAGACAATCCCCCCCTTTATGTTATAAAATCTATGCCTTGGTCTCACATCAGGTCTATGGACCTGATAGGTCTCCACCCCATCACTGGCAAAAAAGAAAAAGATTTATAGACCGAATGAACCCTTTTTAAGAAATGGCTGTTTGCCATAATAAATAAAAAAACAGAATAGACCAACTTTAAAATGAGTAGTCTACAGTTTAAAATGGCCGGGGTTAGTAGTCTACAGTTTAAAGCGATATGTTCCATAAAGACAGGTTGGCAGGTTTGCATCAGTACAAGTGCTACGCTTTTTTTTTTTTTTTTTATCATTTGCTAAATTGTTTAAAATCATTTTGGAAACAAATCTAAACAGCGGCTCAAATATTCAGACAAATTCAGACTGGCTCACTATTAGCAGCTTCAGCTGCTGCCTGGATCACTATTAAATGAAATTATTTTTCACAAAGTAGGCTTGACTAAGGCAATGCCCCCAATAGCATTCAGGTTGCAGTTTCAATCTTCCCAAACATTGGCAAAGATCATTTTCAGACCAAACCTCACAAAGTGTATGAAATGGATTTTAGATTTTCTAAATTATTTGTTCAGTACGGCCAGTTGAAATCAGGAAGTGAGGACATCTCTCAGGGCTGACGTTTATATGGACTCAGATTTTGTGTCATTTGACCACTGGGGGGTGCTACAATAAGCAAAAACATCTTTTACCTTAAGAAAAGTGATTCTTGTGTCGGGTGATTCTTTGGGAGATGCCAAAGATGAGATTTGGCTTTGATAATCTTTGGAACAAGCTTCACGAAAGTTATCAGATGGATTTTTGAATTTCGAAGGCATTAATCTATGACAGCCAAATCAAAGACAAACAGGACGTGAACTCATAAGTTACACCCACTCTTTGGTGAGTTGACACAAAACTTGCTATAAGTGCTTATAGCCACACTTTTAACATCATCTGATCAAGTTCAACCCTGCCCTACTGGACTGCTTGGCCCCCTCAACCCTGCTTGCAAGTTTAATTTTGAGTTTTCTCTCTCCCTCTCTCTCCCCCCTCTCCCACTCCCCCTCTCCTCACTGCACATCACTGACCTATTTTCTCAGAAGCTGCTTGCTGTGTGCAGAAGGCCTGGAGCAGTGTGTGTGTAAATATATAGAGGGCTGTAGCAGTGTGTGTGTGTGTGTGTGTGAGCGTACGGTGTGTAGGAGCACAGAAACCTGCTGCTTGCCTTCCCATCAGAGGGAGTTAAAATGGCAGAACCCCCACCACCTCACCCCAACACCTCACCCTCACCCTCACCCCCCAACACCTCACCCTCACCCCCACCCCCAACACCTCACCCTCACCCCCCCTCACCTCACCCTCACCCTCCCCCCAACACCTCGCCCTCACCCCCACCCCCAACACCTCACCCTCACCTCCACCCTCACCCCCAACACCTCACCCTCACCCTCCCCCCAACACCTCACCCTCACCCCCACCCCCAACACCTCACCCTCACCTCCACCCTCCCCCTCAACACCTCACCCTCCCCCTCCCCCCCAACACCTCACCCTCACCCCCACCCCCAACACCTCACCCTCACCCCCACCCCCAACACCTCACCCTCACCCCCACCCCCCCTCATCCCCACCCCCAACACCTCACTCTCAATCTGACCTCTATGTCTGAGAAACGTTGCGTTCTCGCGTCATGACACGTGGGGCTCTTTGGGCTCTTACCCTGGTACTGGTGATAGATGTTTCATGCACACAATGCGTCACGTCCCATCTTTAAAACATGAGGAAATTCTGTGGAAACACAAACAGATGGGTGAGTTTCCCATGCAGGATGGTGGTATGGCTGTACGGGGGTATGAATGAACAAACAGAACCCTCAGTCAAACATATTCAAACTGACTTCTAAGGGTGCTGCCCTGCACACGCTAAGGGATACAGCGCTGCACACGCTAAGGGATACAGCTCTGCACACACTGAACGCAGAGCTCCTAAAGATGGGGGAGCCATCTCACACACACACACACTCACACACACTCACACACACATACACACAAACACACACACACTCACACACACTCACACACACACACTCACACATACACACATACACACACACACACACTCACATTCGCATACACACACTCGCGTGCACATGCATGCACACCACACACACACCACACACACACACAAAAAACACACTCACACTCACAAACACACACTCACACACGCATGCACACATACTCACACACACACACACTCATTACATTACATTATTGGCATTTGGCAGACGCTCTTATCCAGAGCAACGTACAACAAAGTGCATACCCATAACCAGGGCTAAATGCGCTGAAAGACCCTAGAGGGACGTACAATTTCAATTGCTACCCGTACAACAAAGATAAGGACCAGGGCCTATTTTTTTCTTTTTTTTTAAACAACAAATAAACAAACAACAAAGCAAAAGTGACCAAAATTAACTATCCAAATACTGCTTACCTAGCCAACTAAAAATACCGAAACACTACGTAAATCACAAAGACAACAATTAAGAATCACAGGGAGGTAGGGAGGGATGGGGAAAGGTGCTGCTTGAAGAGGTGCGTCTTCAGTTTGTGCTTGAAGGTGGGGAGAGATTGTACAGTTCTGACCTCAACGGGGAGTTCGTGCCACCACCGTGGAGCCAGAACAGACAGTAGTCGTGAGCGTGAGGTGGAGGTTCGGAGAGGGGGAGGTGCCAAGCGGCCTGTGGAGGCTGAACGAAGAGGTCTGGCAGGGGTGTAGGGTCTGATGATTTTTTGTAGGTACGCTGGGGAAGACCCCTTAACTGCTTGGAAGGCTAGCACCAATGTTTTTAATTTGATGCGAGCCATGACAGGCAGCCAGTGGAGGGAAGTAAGCAGGGGGGTGACGTGTGAGTATTTGGGAAGGTTGAAGACCAGACGAGCTGCTGCATTCTGGATAAGTTGGAGGGGTCTGATGGCGGACGCTGGGAGGCCAGCCAAGAGGGAATTGCAGTAGTCCAGGTGGAACAGAACCATCGCTTGGACCAGGAGCTGGGTCGAGTAGGGGGTGAGAAAGGGGCGGATTCTCCGTATGCTGTATAGGAAGAACCTGCATGACCGGGTCACCGCCGCAATGTTCTCGGAAAGGGACAGTCTGCTGTCCATCACCACGCCAAGTTCCTTGCACTGGGTGATGGCGTGAGTGTGGTATCCCCGAGGGAAATGGAGAGATCCAGATGGGGAGAGGTATTAGCAGGGATGAATATCATTTCAGTCTTGCCAGGGTTGAGCTTTAGATAGTGGTTATCCATCCAGCTCTGGGTGTCACTCAGGCAAGCAGAGATACAGGCAGAAACCTGTGTATCAGATGGTGGGAATGAGATTAAGAGTTGGGTATCATCCGCATAGCAGTGGTAGGATAGCCCATGTGCAGTGATCACAGGGCCAAGGGAACGAGTGTAAAGAGAAAAAAGAAGCGGGCCTAGGACTGAGCCCTGGGGAACTCCTGTGGCAAGGGGCCGAGGTGTCGATACCGTACCAGCCCAGGCAACCTGGAAGGAGCAACCAGAGAGGTAGGACTCAATCCAGTCCAGGGCTGTGCCACAGATGCCCGTTGCTGACAGGGCAGACAGGAGGATGGAGTGATCCACAGTGTCGAAGGCAGCAGAGAGATCTAGAAGAATGAGGACAGAGGAGAGGGAGGCTGCTCGTGCGGCATGAAGTGACTCACTGACGGAGAGGAGCGCAGTCTCTTTTTTAGAAAGAAAAGGAAGAAGAGATACCGGGCGGTAGTTCAGGATGATGGAGGGATCCAGGGTAGGCTTTTTTTAGCAATGGAGTGATATGGGCCCTCTTGAAGGATGCTGGAAAACAGCCGGAAAACAGGGAGGAGTTGACAAGGGAGGTGACAAATGGGAGAATGTCTGGTGTGATAGTTTGGAGAAGAGAAGAGGGGATAGGGTCAAGGGCACAGGTTGTAGGGCGGTGGCAGAGCAGGAGTTGAGAAACATCTCTGTCTGTAAGGGGGGAGAAAGTGGAAAAGGAAGGGATGGGCCTAGAGGGGGGGAAGGGCACAGTAAGGGGGGGCGGTGGTTGTAAAGGATCTGCGGATGACTGTGACCTTCTCATCAAAAAAGTAATCTGCAGCGAACTCACTCACACTCACACTCGCGCCTGCACACACACACCACACACACGACATGGCTCAGGCAGTAAGGGCAGTCATCTCATTGGCTCAGGCAGTAAGGGCAGTCATCTCATTGGCTCAGGCAGTAAGGGCAGTCATCTCATTGGCTCAGGCAGTAAGGGCAGTCATCTGGCAGTCAGAGGGTTGCAGGTTCGATCCCCCACCTGAGCTGTGTCAAAGTGTCCCTGAGCAAGACACCTAACCCCCAAATGCTCCTGACGAGCTGGTTGGCACCTTGCATGGCAGCCAATCGCCGTCGGTGTGTGAGTGTGTGTATGAATGGGTGAATGAGAAGCATCAATTGTACAGCGCTTTGGATAAAGGCGCTATATAAATGCCAACCATTTACCATTTACACACACCACACACGCACACTCACACACACACACACAAACACACACACACCACAAACACACACACACACACACCACACCACACAATCACACACACACCACAAACACACACACACTCACACCACACACAAACACACACACACACCACAAACACACACACACACACACACCACACACACACACACACACCTCCCACACACACACACACACCACAAACACACACAGACACACACAGACACACACAGATGTGTTGATAGAGGAGACTCTTCTTCATTCATCTGTTGACATTGCAGGGCTTTGTAATTGTCATGGTGGGAGGTAATTCTCACTGGTGCCACTAGATGGCCGAGGATAATTGTTTCCACCTGTTCCTCGTTTTCTCCTGGGGAATTACCTCCCGGGAGAGTATTTAAGACCAGCATGGACTAGTTTTCAGTGCTTTTGTGTTCAACCGTTCGCCCTTGGCACAAAGCCGGTAAAGCGCCCGGTAGACTCTAAACCTATACGAGTCAGGTACGGTGCTGGTGGATAATTCTCTCATTGCTAAAAAAGAGAAATATCTAAAAGGTAAGGAAGGCGTACAGCTGGAAGTGTTGTGTGTGCTGGCGCCTTCCTCAAGGGTTTTGTTTTTTCTTTTGGACTCGTGTGAGTCGATGGTAGAGGGACGTTGTCGCCGGTGTTGTATTTTGGTTTGCATTTTTGTCCCGAGCTGCGCCTCAAGGTTTTTATTTTCGTGCCTAGCTTTTCTCGCTAGGTTGTATTTTCTTTTGGTTTTCACTCAGTGCCCAGCTATTTGGCACGGTACCAAAGTTATTGGTTCGCCCGAGTTATTTAAGGGTTGTTTTACGTTCTCTAGCCGTTTTTGAGCTACTTTTCTGTTTGCGATTTCTAAGTTTGGTTTGTTTAATTTCCATTCCTCCCATTGTTCCGGGAGAAGTCCTGTTCCTAGCTGGGTATCCCTATTTCGGTTCTCCCTGGGATTTAGTGACTGACACGTTCGCGTGTTGGTTAAAAAAGGTTCTACCTTTGGTCGCCCCTGGCTCTCCGCTTAGCTTCCCACGCTACAGTAATGATATGAAGAAGGGGGTCACTGCGTTTAAATGTTTCTAAATCTGATCACCACTTCATCTCATTCTCCCTCCCTCTTCCTCCCCATCCTCCTCCCCCTCCTCCCTCCCACACTTCCTCAGCCCGCCGTAACCTCCGCTCCCTCTCACCCTCTTCCTTTGCCAGCACCGTCACCGCCTCACTCCCCCCTCTCGAATCCTTCTCCAAACTCCCCGCTGACTCTGCATCTGCCACCCTCCTTTCATCTCTCTCCTCCGCCTTTGACTCTCTCTGTCCCCCTGTCTCAAAGCCACCTCGCACATCCCCTCCCAGTCCTTGGATATCTGACACCCTCCGTACCTCCAGGGCCAGCCTCCGCGCAGCGGAGAGGAAGTGGGGGAAATCCAGAGACGCTTCCGACCTCATGACTTACCAGTCTCTCCTGGCGGCATTCTCTTCCGATGTCACTGCCGCCAAAGCAAAATACTATCAAACGCAAATTCAGAACTCTGCTTCTAACCCCCGGAAACTTTTCTCCATTTTCTCCTCTCTCCTCAACGCACCGCCTCCTCCTCCTCAGTCCTCCTTCGCTGCTGATGACTTTGCTGATTTCTTCGATGAGAAGGTCGCAGTCATCCGCAGATCCTTTACAACCGCCGCCCCCCTCACTGTGCCCTTCCCCCCCTCTAGGCCCATCCCTTCCTTTTCCACTTTCTCCCCCCTTACAGACTCTGATGTTTCTCAACTCCTGCTCTGCCACCGCCCTACAACCTGTGCCCTTGACCCTATCCCCTCTTCTCTTCTCCAAACTATCACACCTGACATTCTCCCATTTGTCACCTCCCTTGTCAACTCCTCCCTGTCTTCCGGCTGTTTTCCGGCATCCTCCAAGAGGGCCCACATCACTCCGCTGCTAAAAAAGCCTACCCTGGATCCCTCCATCATCCAGAACTACCGCCCGGTATCTCTTCTTCCTTTCCTTTCTAAAACTATAGAACGAGCCGCTTCTACTCAACTTTCTTCCTTCTTTTCTAACAACAACCTGCTAGACCCCCATCAGTCTGGCTTCAGATCGGGCCACTCGACAGAGACTGCGCTCCTCTCCGTCAGTGAGTCACTTCATGCCGCACGAGCAGCCTCCCTCTCCTCTGTCCTCATTCTTCTAGATCTCTCTGCTGCCTTCGACACTGTGGATCACTCCATCCTCCTGTCTGCCCTGTCAGCAACGGGCATCTGTGGCACAGCCCTGGACTGGATTGAGTCCTACCTCTCTGGTCGCTCCTTCCAGGTTGCCTGGGCTGGTTCGGTATCGACACCTCGGCCCCTCGCCACAGGAGTTCCCCAGGGCTCAGTTCTTGGCCCGCTTCTTTTTTCTCTCTACACTCGCTCCCTTGGCCCTGTGATCATTGCACATGGGCTATCCTACCACTGCTATGCGGACGATACCCAACTCTTCGTCTCGTTCCCGCCGTCTGATACGCAGGTTTCAGCCCGTATCTCTGCTTGTCTGAGGGACATCCAGAGCTGGATGGACAACCACCATCTAAAGCTCAACCCAGGTAAAACTGAAATGATATTCATCCCTGCTAATACCTCTCCCCATCTGGATCTCTCCATTTCCCTCGGGGATACCACACTCACGCCGTCACCCAGTGCAAGGAACCTCGGCGTGGTGATGGACAGCAGACTGTCCCTTTCCGAGAACATTGCGGCGGTGACCCGGTCTTGCAGGTTCTTCCTATACAACATACGGAGAATCCGCCCCTTTCTCACCCCCTACTCGACCCAGCTCCTGGTCCAAGCGATGGTTCTGTCCCGCCTGGACTACTGCAATTCCCTCTTGGCTGGCCTCCCAGCGTCTGCCATCAGACCCCTCCAACTCATCCAGAATGCAGCAGCTCGTCTGGTCTTCAACCTTCCCAAATACTCACACGTCACCCCCCTGCTTACTTCCCTCCACTGGCTGCCTGTCATGGCTCGCATCAAATTCAAAACATTGGTGCTAGCCTTCCAAGCAGTTAAAGGGTCTTCCCCAGCTTATCTGCAAAAAATCATCAGACCCTACACCCCTGCCAGACCTCTTCGTTCAGCCTCCACAGGCCGCTTGGCACCTCCCCCTCTCAGAACCTCCACCTCACGCTCACGACTACTGTCTGTTCTGGCTCCACGGTGGTGGAACGAACTCCCCGTTGAGGTCAGAACTATAGAATCCCTCCCCACCTTCAAGCGCAAGCTGAAGACACACCTCTTCAAACAGCACCTCTCCCCATCCCTCCCTACCTCCCTGTGAACCTTAATTGTTGTCTCTGTGACTTGTGTATCAGTATTTTAGTTGGCTAGGTAAGCAGTGTTTGGATAGTTAACTTTGGTGACTTTTGCTCTGTTTGTTTGTTTGTTCAAAAAAAAAAATAAAAAAAAAAAATAAAAATGGCCCTTGTCCTTATCTTTGTTGTACAGGTAGCAGTTGAAATTGTACTTACCTCTAGGGTCTTTCAGCGAACTTATCCCTGGTTATGGGTATGCACTTTGTTGTACGTCGCTCTGGATACGAGCGTCTGCCAAATGCCAATAATGTAATGTAATGTAACAGTAATGATATGAAGAAGGGGGTCACTGCGTTTAAATGTTTCTAAAATGTGGTCACCTCTTCTGTTCTGATTGTTTTTCTTTGTACAATTTCCTCTCTCTCTCTCTCTCTCTCTCTCTCTCTCTCTCACACACACACTCTCCTGTTCAAGGTAATCACATTAAGCAAGTGCACATCCTATGGATAAATATATCGACTGTACAATGTGTTCCTTTGGCATGGAATCGAGTATTTAATGAACATTGCATTGCGGCCGGCAGGCAGCGTAAAGCTGGGATAGAATGCCAATGGAGGCCATGTTTTGTGCTGGTGTTGTGCCATTGATCGTGTTCACAGTGGGGAATTACCGTCTTCACCAAGGGTGTCGTTTTCTGTTGGGAGTGGGGGTTAAGTTAGCTGTAACATTCTGCATCATCACAATATTATATAAAAACACTTGACATCGGACACCTGAATATGCAAGTTTCCCAGCAGTCTTTGCAGGTGAGAAAATAAGAAAATAAGCTACTGCTTTCAAAGAAAGTGTAGGAGTTCAGGGTGGTGTTGGGTTCAGTTTATGGATTCAGGGTGGTGTTGGGTTCAGTTTTGGGGTTCAGGATAATGTTGGGGTTCAGTTTTGGGGTTCAGGGTGGTGTTGGGTTCAGTTTTGGGAAGTAATTCCCAATGCCAGGCTATGTGCTCTGGTCCCAGCTCAAGGAGAAACTCGTAGTTTTTGTTGCTTGTTTAGGAGCGTTTCCACCCCACTCTGCAGAACTGCACAGGGCTCTGCTGTTCAAATGTTAGTTATGCTGTTCTATCCTATCACAGAACAAGCAGCCTCCAACAGAATGACTCAGAATGACATCAGCGTGCTAATACACGAGCATGCTAGCACCTGAACTAACACTAGTACTGCGACTAACAGCAGCATGATAGCACCTGCACAAGCATGCAAGCACAAATGTATAACATCAGCATTAACACCAGACTGATAGCACCTGCAATAACATGAGGCTGATTATGCCTGTCCTTACACTGGTACTAAAACGGACTGATTTTGTTGTGCATACCATATAATTTTTTAATGGAGGTATTTATGACTTTGGTGAAATGATTTGGCTTCAACCTCATAGAAAACTCAGGGGCCTGTTTTATGTGTTAATCTGTTTAATCGGCTGTTTGGGTCATGTGCTAATGCAGCGGAAAGGCGTGTCTGCTTACTTGGGCAAATTTAGGAGCTTTTCTTGGCTGTTTGGGCTGTATTTCACTCTTAAACAACATTAATTTCCTTCCCCATGTCTGCTCAACTTATTATTTATTTATAAACATTATATACTTTTATGCTATTTTTCAGAGTTATTTTATGACGTTTCTTATCAGATGCTGCCAAGTTGAAAAGATATAGCTGGTAGGACAAGTTTTATGTGATTTACATGTGCCTGTAAATTACAGTACCGCTTGCCTGTAAATTAATTGCATTTTTAGTGATTAGATAACAGGAGAGTTCTGGCCCATAGAGATCACTTCTCATCCAGATCATATCGATCTCTGATGAAAGCTAATATTTTATGGCACTAATGGCCTTCTTGGCACTGCCAGCTGGGAAATGAGTGTGTGCCTAAATCACTGTGTTTCTTCCTCCTGGATGTAATGCTGTTTTTGGGACAGGGTGATCCCTAGCCCGGCAGGATGACCTGTGGTCTGGTTGTCATGAAGACGTAAATAAACTCTCAGAGAGAA
>NC_083772.1:179855-182355 GCF_963514075.1 Conger conger | reverse complement strand
ACTCACTCACACACTCACACACCCTCACACACTCACTCACACATTCACACACTCACACGCTCACTCACTCACTCACTCACAAACTCTCTCACTCACACACTCACACACACTGACACACTCACTTACACACCCTCACACACTCACTCACACACTCACACACTCACTCACACTCTCACACGCGCATGCGCATACACACACACGTACACATGCATGCCTACATGCACAAGCACACACACACGCACACATACACACAGGGAGACGGACCACTCACAGCACTAAGAAATAGAGCTAAAAGTTAAAAGACGGTATTGTTTGCAGGAAGGGGCTTGCTCCTGTTATATGGTACTTTTCAGCAGAGGTAACATTCCTTCAAAATTGGACAAAAGAATTTTGATGGCGTGGCTAATGAAGGGTGGGCAGGGAGGCGGTGGGGTTAGGTTTCACAGGGTAGAGCTGATTCACTCACAGATTGTCAGTTAAACAGCTGTGAGAAAAAGACAAAATGTGGTCAGCATGGGATATGTATTATATCAGCATTCTATATTATTATATCAGGGCAAATATAGTTCTGTATGTAGGGCTGTCTGTAGCATGCTGTGTCTGTAGGACTGTGTCTGTAGATATCGTGTCTGTAGGACGCTGTGTCTTTAGCATTCTGTGTCTGTGTCTGTAGAACTGTCTGTAGAGCTATGTATGTAGGGCTGTCTGTATAATGGTCTTTGTAGATGCTGTGTCTAGATGCTGCCCCTGTAGAACTCTATAGAACTATGTGTCTGTAGATGTATCTATAGATGCTGTGTTTGTCGAACTATGTCGGTAGATGCTGTGTCTGCAGATGCTATATCAGGTAGGAATTTATCTGTGGCATTATGTGTGTGTATATGTTTGGTGTCTGTAGTTGATGTGTCTGTAGGACTGGGTCTGTAGAATTGTCTGTAGATACTGTGTCTGTAGATATCCGTCTGTAGAACTGTGTATTTACAATGCTGTGTCTGTAGTCCTGTCTAGAATGATGTCTGTAGATGCTGCATGTTTTATAGTTTTTTACAATCGTTTTCACACTTGTCTCAATACCATGTCCTCTTTTTCAAAACTCTTCACAACAGTGTGCTTTTGAAACATGCACCTGAGCACATCAGTTAACCTTTGGTGCAAAATGCACTTCAACCACCAAAACACTTAATATTTCACCCAAAAGTGACTCATGCTGCCATAACTATAGCATATGCTTTCTCCCATAAGACTACTTTGTCACTCAATGTTCAATGAACTACAAAACACAAACAACTTGGAGCATTGTTAAATACACATATTATGTGTTTCCCTTTCCTCTATTTTTGCGTCCACAAATATTTCAAGCCAAGCAGCTAAAGCAACTTTTGATCTGTCATGTCATGACTGAGTGTGGTAAATTTACAGTAAACTGTAAATGAATGAAAGTTTTACTATATTGGATACCCAGAATAAGAATTTTTACTGTGTAATGTAAAGCAATATATGATAAAGAAACAAATCACAAAAGCAACAGTATTCTTCAGAGGGTTTACAGTATTTTGACATTTGTTCTCACAGTGCAATATACTTATCCAGCCCTGGATGTGTTCCACTGTTATGTCCATACACCCAGCAGCCATTGCATCTAGAAGTGACATCTATTCATGTGGGTGGTGGTCCTAGACCTTCACATATACCTTCATAAACTTCATATTGGTACCTGAGTTCCTTGACACCCTCAGAGTTTCTGTCAAAGGGGACAGTGTACAACTGTTTCATCCTGATCTGATGTTTCTGTAGCACTCTTGAAATGGTTGTAGTGCTTACACTGTCAATGTTTGGAAATATGTTCTTGTCTGTGATTATGTTTTTGCGTATTTCTCTTAGCCTGATGCTGTTGTTGACAATGCCCATCCCAACTATTGTATCCTCCTGTTGAGGCGTAAACATTATTCCCCTTCCCCCTGTGTGACTGTGTGAGGTAACCGCTGGGTCCTGTAGTGAGTCAAAGACAAATGTGCTCTGATACATCTGCTTTTTCTGGAGACTTCTCAAATCACAGTACTGCGGTAACGTACACACCAATTGAACTCCTTCAGTCTGCTGAAAATACTGTATAGTACCTGTTGGTTTGCCTGAAAAGCCATTGTGGATCTAGGCAAGTTTGGTTGAACCCTCAACCTGCTTCCCTCAGGGACAGACCATGATTTACCACATGATCAATGACTGTGGCTCTGATTTAATCAGACACAACTGTTCTTGCTCTTCCACAACGTCTTCTTCCTCTACCTCTGGCTGCATCCATTTTCCCCACCAAGGCTAAATAATGAAAATGCCAATCCAAAGGTGGCCCCTTTCTCACCACCTACTCCACTCAGCTCCTTGTTCAAGCAATGGTCCTGTCCCGCCTGGACTATTGCAATTCTCTGCTGGCTGGCCTTCCAGCATCTGCCATCAGACCCTTACAACTGATCCAGAATGCTGCAGCCCGTCTGGTATTCAGTGT
>NC_083772.1:154855-174855 GCF_963514075.1 Conger conger | reverse complement strand
AAACAAGGCTCTCGATGCGACTGATTGCCCCCCGCCGCGCCCGCCCCCCCCCCCCCACCCAAAAAAAGGGCCGGCGGTCAATCACCCCCACAGATCTCACTGCTCTCCCATTGGCTGTCTCCCGGCAAGCATTCATCAGCTCACATCGGCGCACAATCGATGCCGACGCTGCCGTCCCGAAGTGCAGATGCTCTTTATATCGCCGAGATTGTTCCACCGGAGCAACCGCCCGCCACAAAGCCTGGGGCCACAGCCCTGGAGACGGGGGCCAAGCGTCACCTGCTCCCCACCTCACTCCATTTCCCCTACGCTCCTGCTCCCTGCTCTCCGCCTCACTCCATTTCCCCTACGCTCCTGCTCCCTGCTCTCCGCCTCTCTCCATTTCCCCTACGCTCCTGCTCTCCGCCTCTCTCCATTTCCCCAGCGCTCCTGCTCTCCGCCTCTCTCCATTTCCCCAGCGCTCCTGCTCTCCGCCTCACTCCATTTCCCCTACGCTCCTGTTCCCTGTTCCCCACCTCACTCCATTTCCCCTACGCTCCTGCTCCCTGCTCCCTGCCTGTCATACCATCACAATCTGCCCACATAACTACGCCCCGCACGTCCCCAGTGACTCACCCACACACACTGCAGTACCCCACATCATCCTCACACTGCAGTACCCCACATCATCCTCACACTGCAGTACCCCACATCATCCTCACACTGCAGTACTCCACATCATCCTCACACTGCAGTACCCCACATCATCCTCACACTGCAGTACCCCACATCATCCTCACACTGCAGTACCCCACATAATCCTCACACTGCAGTACCCCACATCATCCTCACACTGCAGTACCCCACATCATCCTCACACTGCAGTACCCCACATCATCCTCACACTGCAGTACCCCACATCATCCTGACACTGCAGTACCCCACATCATCCTGACACTGCAGTACTCCACATCATCCTCACACTGTAGTACCAGTAAATCACCCACACACAGGCAGATGGATGGCAGAGCCATGTGCATTATGCCTGAATTACTTGTGAAAATAGCTCAGTATTGTTGTAGTTTTGGGGTAATTAGTGAAGCATCCATAGCAGTGAAGCTGGTGCCTCCTGTGGCTCTCAGTGCCACAGCTCCTGTGGAATGAGCTCAGTAGATGTTCACTGTTATTAAACGGAAGCATCTTTCTCACAGATGTCATATTAAATGTAGCAGGGCTAAATGAGACTTCTTGAAATTAACATTACAGCAATTTTAGCACCAATAGAGGCCATTTTAGACTTTTTTACATTCAAGGAGAAACTCCTAAAATGGTGCATTTCCTTAAAGCAGACATGTAATGGGTGAAGTTTGGAGAATGGTAGTAATGAGAGTTTTATGCTTCTGTGAGTTTGTGGAAGCACAGGAGCTCTAATCTGATGCCAGAGCTACTAAAACATACTTCCATAAAGACCCAGCAAGGTAGGGTTTGGGGTAAGCTTTGAGGAAACATTGTTTGTGTTGGGGGTGTATTTTTTAGAGGTAACACTGATTCTGTGGTGGTGTGTTTTTTATTCTTAGTCATTTGTGAGAGCTGTGCTGATATTACTGCCTTTTTTATTTTGCTGTAATTCTGTCTTGTGACTGCATCTCTAGTTTGCATTACCCCAACGATACCTACCATTATCAGTTCTTGGGAAATGGAGTTGCTTTTAGAATATCCAGACCTCAATATGCATATTATAAAGAACCTGTAAAAACACCCTCAATAGCCCATGAGTTGCATGTTGTGTACCCCACATCATCCTGACACTGCAGTACCCCACATCATCCTGACACTGCAGTACCCCACATCATCCTGACACTGCAGTACCCCACATCATCCTCACACTGCAGTACCCCACATCATCCTGACACTGCAGTACCACACATCATCCTCACACTGCAGTACCCCACATCATCCTCACACTGCAGTACCCCACATCATCCTCACACTGCAGTACCCCACATCATCCTGACACTGCAGTACCCCACATCATCCTCACACTGCAGTACCCCACATCATCCTGACACTGCAGTACCCCACATCATCCTGACACTGCAGTACCCCACATCATCCTCACACTGCAGTACCCCACATCATCCTGACACTGCACTACCACACATCATAGTAGTAGTTGTAGTAGTTATTTATTTTGGTCCTTATTAACTATTTTTACAGAATGAATGCACATAGAAATAACGAATGACAATGTTGACTGAAAAGGTGTCAGCTGAAGCTTTAGCTTATTACACCCTTTTTACATATTCACATTTTCAACCCTTTCACTACTAGGTTTAGTCTGTACAAAAACAAATCATAATAGAAACAAACAAAAAAAAAGTTCTAAATGTTTCATACACAATAATCATTCCTCAGTTTTACATTTGTTTAACACCTTATTTTTAAACATTGTTTTTCATTTATTTGCAAAGTGTACAGCACATTTTTAATTCCCTGTCACAAATATTCCACAAGTTAACCCTAAATTCATACTGGCTCCCTCTAATTTCATTATCTGTGCAGTTTTGAGAGCAACTAGATCACACAATTTTAAAGCAGAAGAATTAATAAATAATTTCTTGGTTGGTTCATAATAATCTAATCATTGCTGCCTGTCGCACCTCCTCCAGTGCCCATGGGTCAGCTGCAGGGTCATCAGCCAGGAACCGCCATTCACCGACGTTTCGCCCCTTTAGTCCTGGAACATCTCCTGGTGGCGGGGCAGTGACAGGGACGTCTCCCTGTCACCCCCTGCAGCTGATGGATCTTCCCCTCTGCAGCTGATGGATCTTCCCCTCTGCGGCTGTTGTTGGGGTTAGTTGTTCTTTCCCCAGCTCCTGTCCTTCCTCCTCAGCCAGAGCCAAAAGCTGCCTTTTTCAGCCTCCTCTGCCAGTTCTTTCGTCGCCTTTCTCAGCTTTCTTCCGGTCACTCCTGCGTCCCTCAAGAAGCGTGCGGTTGACAGACCCACATAGCCTCGGCATCCAACCTCCACTGGGTGGATGGTGGTCTTCCAGCCAGCCTCCCGGCACTCGGCAGCCAGCTCAGAGTACTTGGCCTTCTTGCGCTCGAATAATATAAATAATAAATAATATAGCAATTGATTTTAGTTTAATTGATTTCAATTATCACGCCCAAAAATTTATTTTCATACACTCTTTCTATTTCAACATCATTGATCATAATTTTTTGCTTGATTATTGATTTGCCGACTACCAAATATTATAAACTTTGTTGTATTGAAATTCGGTGATAGTTTGTTCTTGTCAAACCATCGCTTTAAGGCTTACCATTCCATTTCCACTGTATTCAGAAGCTGTTCCAAGCTTTTCCCAGAGCAAAATAAATTAGTGTCATCAGCAAATAAAACACATTTGACCAATTTAGACATGTTACAAATATCATTCATATACAGTATAAACAGTTTAGTGCCTAACACTGACCCTTGTGGAACCCTGCAAGTAATCTTCAACAAATCTTACGCAATATTACTTCTTTGTACATATTGATATCTATCATCAAGATAACTTCTTAACCATGCGTATGTTATCCCTCTAATACCATATATCTCCAGTTTGTTCATTGGTATGGTCAATGGTATCAAATGCTTTTTTTAAATCTATGAACACCCTCACAGCATATTCCTTATTGTCCACTGCATTAGATATCTCTCCTACCATTTCCGTCACTGCCATCATGGTGGACCCAGTAACTCCAAAGCCATACTGATGGTCACTCAATAAATTGTGTTTTTCTATAAAATTACTATTGCGGTTTTCATTTTGCAGATATGTGTCAATGGTTTCACTATAAATTCTATTATATTTCTTTACTAATGACACATTTTTTTTTTTACAATGTCAAGTTTTTCCTTTTTATCAACACCCCTAATAAAGAGTTTTATTATTTTCCGGCTACACAATCTCATTTGTTAAATTTTATCCAACATTTACAAAAATAATCATTAAATTAATTTGCTATTTATTATTTTATTTATAATTGTATTATTATCTTTTACAAAATCATTTGGATTCTCTGCTTTTCCAGTACCATTTTTAATTATGTTGTTAAACACTCTCCATATTCCTTGAGTGTTACTCCTTACATTGTGAGTTAATTCAGTATATCCAATTCATATATAGATAAATAGTCTTCAGAGACCATTTCTGTTGCAATGCAAGGTTTTCCTGCTTTGTCCTACATGGCCAACATTCAGATGGAGATTTGTAATTTCAATACCTGTTTGTAGGTATGCTTAAATGGTAGGAAACTAGCAAGCATCGTACTATTGTTCAATAAATAATATTTATTTAACAAGCATCCTACTATTGTTTAATCTCAAACCGGCTAAAATGTGATTGTTTCCCTCCATTAATACACGCACATGCCATACTCTATGTAGAAAATGCATTCTTCATTTCTATAGGCGTATTTTACCTCTGACGACTACTGCCGACGGACATTCACTTCTCTGAGTGACAATAATTAATGCCATTACGCCTTTGAGATATTGGAAGCATTAATAAAATATATTGAAATAAAATATCGTCTAATACAATATATTCTGTTCATACAAATCTATTTATACTACTCCGTGTGTAATGAGTGTTTATTGGCTTTAATTCAGATTAAACAATAGTACGATGCTTACTACATTACATTACATTACATTACATTATTGGCATTTGGCAGACGCTCTTATCCAGAGCGACGTACAACAAAGTGCATACCCATAACCAGGGATAAGTTCGCTGAAAGACCCTAGAGGGAAGTACAATTTCAACTGCTACATGTACAACAAAGATAAGGACGAGGGCCTTTTTTTTTTTTTTTGAGAACAAAGAAACAAACAAACAGAGCAAAAGTGACCAACGTTAACTATCCAAACACTGCTTACCTAGCCAACTAAAAATACCGATAAACAAAGCAAGTCACAGAGACAACAATTAAGGTTCACAGGGAGGTAGGGAGGGATGGGGAAAGGTGCTGCTTGAAGAGGTGTGTCTTCAGCTTGCGCTTGAAGGTGGGGAGAGATTCTACAGTTCTGACCTCAACGGGGAGTTCGTTCCACCACCGTGGAGCCAGAACAGACAGTAGTCGTGAGCGTGAGGTGGAGGTTCGGCGAGGGGGAGGTGCCAAGCGGCCTGTGGAGGCTGAACGAAGAGGTCAGAATGATGCACTTACTGACTAATGACAACTTTCGCGAGTCTAATATACGATAGCGTCGCTCTGATACGCCTATTTAAATGGCCTACAATTGCTCACAAGCAATATCAAATCAAAGCTAATCTACTGATAAATTCCACAGCTATTTAAGCTATTTAAGACAAATGTTCAATCACTCTACAGGTATGCAACCAGTAGAAGTGATTAACAGGTAATAGACAAACAAACTGGCTCAAGCCCTAACCCTTGCTGTTCAAATGAGCAATTTAAAAATCAACGTTACCGCGTCTAGGGGAAAGTCCGCAGCGATACTAAACACCTGGTCAGAATGATGCACTTACTGACTAATGACAACTTTCGCGAGTCTAATATACGCTAGCGTCGCTCTGACAAGTTTCTCTACCATTTAAGGATTTAAGGATTTCTACATTTAAGGATATCTACAAACAGGTATTGAAATTACAAATCTGCATCTGAATGTTGGCCATGTAGGACAAAGCTTGCATTGCAACAGAAATGGTCTCTGAAGACAATTTATCTATACTGTCTTGAACCTGACGGCCCATTTAATCTATTTGCCGTTGGTCCGCACAGCAGCGGATGGGCCGTGTCATAATTGATCGAGAGTTCTAAAGTGTCAAGCTCATTATATAAACATCGTCTCGCACGCGGAACAGTGTTCTTTCAGGACATCTATGAAACCGCTTCATCTTCCTCCCCACTCGCCTCCTTCATTTCTGCTGTCTGACAGCTGTCGTACTTTAGCATTTTCGCAACACATTCTGCACATAAAAACCAAGTCTCATTAAGCGCCAGGAGAAAAGTTGGCAGTTGTACAACTGTGAGTACAACTGTGCAAAATGGTGTGTGGCACAAGCTCTTGATTGTGTTTTAAATTTCTCCGCACTGTGGTAGGGAGACAGTAGACTATTCGGAATTTATCCGTGTGTTCTCTTCAGGGTTTCTCTCACTGGGAGGTTTGCGGCAGACGGCGCAATGCGTTCCCGACGCGCCAATTCCACAGCAAAGAGCAGGACAGCGGCTTCAGAAATGCCGGGAGTTCGAGTGTAGGTGGATGTGAAAGAAAGCAATAAAAAGAAGAAAGTAGCATTCAGTCCTCAGAAGAGGGAGCAGATGGGATGTTTAATAGAGGAGAAGTTGCTTCTTTTGTTTCAGGGTTGCTGTGTAAGCTGTCTTCGGGGAAAAACTAAATCAGGTATTATTCACAAAGGTTTCACTCAAATGAAAAACATATGCACATATGCTACGTTTTCAGAAGTAGGCCAATGGGCCGCCTTTTCTTCATTCCAGATTATATATGCATCCACCGAAAGCCGTAAAAAACGATAAATCAAAACATGAGCATTGCTGTACATTTTAATTTCAAATCCAACGGGCAAACATTCGGTCCTGCTTGATCAATTAAATATTCCTTATTAAAATACAATTTGAATGCATGTTGCAGGTTAGTATCCATGTTTCTGAGATGGAAATGACGGTGTCCATTAATGATCGCCAGCATTACCCCAGCCGGGCCTCCAGTCCTGCACACGGCCCGCAGCCGCCGGGGACCATTCTGCGTCCTCTAGGGGGCGCGCTGCTCGCAGATCGGCCCGCTGCGGAAGGTACCGCTGTCCCGCATTACCATATGGCTTTTTAACGATTCACTTCACAGATCAGAATTACACGAGCCAGTAACATTCAAACACGTTTTCCCCGATTCAGTTAAGACGGGGCGTTTTTAATGCAGTGAAAATGACCAGAGTGACAATATTACTCATTTTCCAATATGCACATATCAACAAACAACCGAATTAATCAGTCCACTCATTTCATGGATCATAAGTTTTAATCATTTCATTTTAAATGTGGCGTCTAGAAAACGTTTTTCATGGTTTGATCTCTTTTTTTCAGTCGTTCTGAAGTCCCGCCGGAGCAGGCAGCACATGCCAGTGAAAACGAGGCGCGTTCTCGGTGATCGACAAACGTCCCCACGTTTTATTTTTATCACCAACATTCAAACCAAACCAGAGAAGCGGTGCGGTTAATGATTATTCCTATGGGAGTTTTTTCGTTTCTTTCTTTCTCCGATCTGGATTGACGGTCGCGTCAGCGGGTGAAGAAACGCCCCCTGGCAGGCAGAGCGCAGTGCCGCGCGGCAGACTGAGACACAGACGCGTATTCCGCAGGGAAGGGGAAATCTGTGCAGCACGGAGCCACAGAAACAGCGAGAGCAGAGAAACACAAATGGCCAGAATTCTGTACACGGCGACTTCTCTTCTGTTCAGAATTTGCGCGTTTGTTTCCACGGCGCGGATCTATCCTCCCAACGAAGGTGAGAAATGGGACGGTCGCGTGGGTTTTTGGTGGGTTCCTCCACGAGGACGATACTGCCCTCACTTTGGTTGCTCTCCGTGTGTGTCCCCTACCGTGAAGTAGTGAGCGATCAGCCTGGAGATGAGGTTTAACTTGAACGCTACTTGTATTTGTGTTTTTGTTGCCTAAAGGAAAGGTTACGCATGCACACTCTGGCACTAGTGAGTTCCACTTTTTATCGCAGATTCTCAGTCTCCCTGCACGGACCTGGTCCCAGCGCCACTGCCAGACCGTCGGCACTAAAAGGACTGTCACAAATATTTCAGCAGTGGTAGTCCTGTAGTATGTTCTGACAAATAAATAAACACACAAATAAATGCATAAATAAAAATACTATTTTACGTCCAATTTGTGAGGATTTTTGGAGCCTGTCCTATTTGGAATGACTTCCAAACATCGATTTGCATTGCGTGTAGATTAATTTAGCAGGGTGCTTTTTAATAATTCTGAATAGGAATTTATTTTCCACGTTAAAAGGTCAAAATGTAATTATTCGCAATGAGCTCAACCCTGGACATAATTCAGTAAATGTGAACTAATTATCGACACGATTTAAGTGCCTGTTTAAGGTTGCTAAACGAACAGCGAACGCGAGATGTTTGTTATATTGTGTTAATTTAGATGTCACGATGCTCTCTTCGTCCACATGTATGTATTGCACATATTTAAGACATACTAAATTAATAGAAAGTGAAAGATTATTATTGTGGTTCTTGAAGAAACAGATCTGCATAGCAAGTTCAAAAGCCTGCCCCGACCTAAGACTCTCTGGGATCAAATTGAAACGGCTGGCTGGCGGCCAGCACCCCCGATGGGGCTTTATACCGTCTGAATCCCAAACGAGCAGTGAGCGCTATTGCAGGTCGGATTAAATTTCCACAGTCCCGTCCATTCTCCGACTCCTTTTCGATTATCTCGTTTAAGGACTTCCGTAAATGCGCTGTCGCTAAATCCCAGACAAGTGGCAGCAGTAGCCTAATTAAAGGCACGCATGGTCGTCTGCACATAATTATGTCTAGATTATTATTTTTTTTGTGTAGACGCCGTTCATCTATTTTGTTTATACCTTACCTTTGACGGCGCCAGAGAGTATCTCCTGTTTTATAGGTAAAGGGTTAAACACAGCATGCATTATTTACTACCATTATTTAACGTGGTTAAATACATTAAATATGCCACATTTAAGGAAACGCATAAAATACAATTTTAGCAGCAACAATCGGGCCAAAAGCAAGCATACGCATTTTCTTCAAGTGAAAACAGGGCAATTGAATTTTTGTCGACAGAGCAGATAGCCTGACATGTGTCTTGCTTTGTTTTATAGTTACTTTGCTGGATTCCAGATCGGTACCGGGGGAACTCGGGTGGACTGCGAGTCCGGCAGAAGGAGGGGTAAGTGTGCATTGGATTAAAAATACAGGAAGATTTATTTATGCATTCCACCATAAATAATACTCTGATTGGAGGCCGATCCTTAATTGGGCGTGTCTCCCGAGAAACAGCCCACCCTTTAGGCCAATAGGGGAAGGAACCTGGGCGCAGAAAGCTCCGTTTTTAATGAAGGCGAGGGTGTGATGCTTGTACTGCAAGTTACTGCATTAGTGGTTAGCAAATAAATGATAGGGAATGGTTAGAATGGCGTTGTAATTTCTAAAGTTGACCAAAGGTGTCCACTGTCCTGTTTGTACTGGAAGCAGCGCTACTTAAACAGGCACAAGATGGGTCCTGACCACACACACACAGGCGCGAGGTGAGTCCTGACCACACACACACAGGTGCGAGGTGGGTCCTGACCACACACACACAGGCCCGAGGTGAGTCCTGACCACACACACAGGTGTGAGGTGAGTCCTGACCACACACACACAGGCCCGAGGTGAGTCCTGACCACACACACACAGGCCCGAGGTGAGTCCTGACCACACACACACAGGTGCGAGGTGGGTCCTGACCACACACACACAGGCCCGAGGTGTCGGAGGTGTTGTCAGGCATGGTTTGTGGTGTGTGAACGTCTCAGAGGTGATTGGGCACATTCACATCACAGTGATAGTTTTATGAGCAGTGGGTCTGGGAATGAAACCGTTGACACACACACACACACACACATTAATCAACTATTTTAACCATTTGAACATGCTGTGCGTGCGTCACAGATGTTGTCCATAATACCAAAAAATTGCCAGATCAGTGCTCTCTTTTCACAAAAGAATTGAGAAAATGTTTCCCCATCCTAAAACCGCCAAATAAAGAAACTTTGTTTTCAGTTGCCACCCTTCACTTTTGTTAGTTTTTCGGTGAGCTTGGTGGGTTTGGGTTGTTGGCGGTTTGGCTGTTGGCGGTCTGGGCTGTTGGTGGGTCTGGGCTGTTGGCGGTCTGGGCTGTTGGTGGTCTGGGCTGTTGGCGGTCTGGGCTGTTGGTGGGTCTGGGCTGTTGGCGGTCTGGGCTGTTGGCGGTCTGGGCTGTTGGTGGGTCCGTGTCAGAGCGTCAATGTCGGCTCCTGCTCTTTATGCCCAGAGCGGGGTGTTTGACAGGGTCCCAGCAGCACCAACCAGCGCACATTCTGCTCCAGATTACGAGCAATTGCTCACATTCTCTCCCAGTCCGGGAGAGATGCAGCCTCATGGCTGAAAGCTCGGCTCAGATCACAGAAAGCCTGGGAGGCTCTCTTTCCACACATCTCTTTTCTTCTCATGACTGAGCCACATATAATCCCAACCAGCTAATCAGTGTATGTAAAGGGTTCAAAAAGATGAAATGTAATCGCTTTGTATGGAATGTCGTTATAGACAGCAATCTAGAATGCACCATGGTCCAATAACAGGCCACCAAAGCTTAGTACACTTCTGAGATAGTTGAGACTTGTTGTATCTGTTGTAAACATCCCTAATTCAGCAGCCTTGTTTTTAAATTGGCTACTACTAATTTTACAAAATCATTGACATATTAGCCATGTGAAATATTTGGTCATAATGTTACAGTACTATTCTTTTGCTATAATACAAAACGTTTCAGTTTAGTTGGGTGAATACATTTTGGTAAATGGTAAATTGACTGCATTTTCCTCATCCGATGTTATTCAGGAAATTATACCTTTGTGCTCTATAGTCCTCTTTGTATATATTCATTATATATTGTATATATTTAGCAGACGCTCTTATCTGGAGCAACGTACATAGCCAGAGTATTTACACTCGTTGACCATGTACTTAGGTAGACGTTTGCACCAGTGTGTTGATGCCGGTGTCTAATCAGCCAATCATGTGGCAGCAACTGAATGAGTGATAGCATGCTGACGTGGTGGAGAGGTTCAGCTGTTGCTCAGACCTCAGAATGGGGAAGAAAGGTGATCTACCTTACTTTGACCATGGAATGATTGTTTGTTGGCAGAGGGGGTAGTTATCTCAGAAACTGCAGATCTCCTGGGAACAACAGAGTGAAATACAAAACATATCCAGTGAGCAGCAGTTCTGTGTGAGAAAATCCCTTGTGAAGGAGAGAGGTCAGAGTAGGATGGTCAGTCTGGTTCAAGCTGACAGGAAGGCGATAGTAACACAAATAAACCACAGATGCACAACAGTGCAGAACAGCATCTCTGAACACACAACTCATTGAGTGGATCGGTCTGAACACACAACACATTGAGTGGATCGGCTGCAGCAGCAGACATCTAAAAACAAATGGAATAATACCCAATAAAGTGAAATAGCCACTTTCCCACATGTCACCAAAGCTCAGGCTCAGGCCAGCACTGTAAGTGATTCAGGCTCAGGCTCAGGCTCAGGCTCAGGCTCAGGCCAGCAAGTGGCTCAGGCTCAGGCTCAGGCCAGCACTGTAAGTGATTCAATCTCAATCTCAATCTCAATCTCAATCTCAGTCTCAGTCTCAGTCTCAGTCTCAGTCTCAGTCTCAGTCTCAGTCTCAGTCTCAGTCTCAGTCTCAGTCTCAGTCTCAGTCTCAGTCTCAGTCTCAGTCTCAGTCTCAGTCTCAGTCTCAGTCTCAGTCTCAGGCTCAGGCTCAGGCTCAGGCTCAGGCTCAGGCTCAGGCTCAGGCTCAGGCTCAGGCTCAGGCTCAGGCTCAGGCTCAGGCTCAGGCTCAGGCCAGCACTGTAAGTGATTCAGGCTCGGGCTCGGGCTCGGGCTCGGGCTCGGGCTCAGGCTCAGGCTCAGGCTCAGGCTCAGGCTCAGGCTCAGGCTCAGGCTCAGGCCAGCACTGTAAGTGGATTCTCTTGTTCACATAACCAGCTGGGCCACTATCCACCGCTTTCTCGTGTTTACAGCGTTCACACACAGAATTGCTAGCAGGCCTATTCACTGTGCTTGTGTAACAGGTGAGAAGTTGCCTGAGTCCGAGGTGGGATTTGAACCCCGGTCTCTCACTTGTCCAAATATTTGTTGAACGAACGTGTTACCAGTCAGCTAAAGACGAACTCGCCTCTAGCCAAGGGCAACAATGTTCTTTTGAATTTGAGGGTTACGTCATCGGGGAGTGTTGTCGCGGTAACCTGCTACCAGCCTTCACTTTCACTGCACTTCACCGTGCTTACTAGCGAACTAGCTGAGCTAACCATGCTACACTTGTAGTTTAATTTAGTTAGTTAGTTTAGTTTGCAGCTAATTGTTTATTTTAATGGTGGCTGACTAGCCAGAGAAGCTAGTTAAGCTTTTTTCTTCATTGCTAATGAAGAAAAAAGGGAATTCTAATTGGCCATTTTTTTATGTGCTAATAAGTTACATCAGTGGGAACTTGGTGGCGTCAGTATAGCAGGGTTAGCTTGGCTAGTTCCCTAGTAAGCATGGTGAAGTGGCCAGATTACCGCAACAAAGCTCTCTGATGACGTAACCCTCAAATTAAAAATAAAATTGTTGCTCTTGGCTAGAGGCAATTTCATCATTTCAGGCATTCATCCAACATTATTTGGATAAGTGAGAGGTTCAAATCCCACTTTGGACCCAAATCTTTCTGGTTCCATCAGCATGAGAAACATGGCTCAGGTTTGTGTGTTGGTCCTGCTGCAGCTCAATGGAAGCGTAACAGAAATCTAACCGCAGACTCCAGATCTGATTCACACATAACCTGTAAATGGAAAAGTGATGAAACAATGGCTTACAATAGCTATTAACATTAAATATATGTTTCATTATGTGCAGTCTGTATTATATTTTTCATCATACTCATAGTATGAAAGATGAGCAACTTGAGATGACCTTGGTTTATTTCTGCTGTAACTTTCACATTATAGCAGTTACAGTAAACCCCCAGCCAGTTAGGTCAGAGCAGTTGGGGTATATTATTAGCCCCTTGTCTGAGTGTCTGAGTGTCTGAGTGTCTGAGTGTCTGAGTGTCTGAGTGTCTGAGTGTCTGAGTGTCTGAGTGTCTGAGTGTCTGAGTGTCTGAGTGTCTGGCGTATGTTTGTGTGTGTGTGTGCATATGTGTGTGTATGTGTGTATACACATCTAGGCCCATCCCTTCCTTTTCCACTTTCTCCGCCCTCACAGACTCTGATGTTTCTCAACTCCTGCTCTGCCACCGCCCTACAACCTGTGCCCTTGACCCTATCCCCTCTTCTCTTCTCCAGACTATCACACCTGACATTCTCCCATGTCACCTCCCTTGTCAACTCCTCCCTGTCTTCTGGCTGTTTTCCAGCATCCTTCAAGAGGGCCCACATCACTCCGCTGCTAAAAAAGCCTACTCTGGATCTCTCCATCATCCAGAACTACTGCCCGGTATCCCTTTTCCTTTTCTTTCTAAAACCATAGAACGAGCCGCTTCTAGTCAACTTTCTTCTTTCTTTTCTAACACCAACGTGCTAGACCCCCATCAGTCTGGTTTCAGATCTGGCCACTCGACAGAGACCGCGCTCCTCTCCGTCAGTGAATCACTCCATGCCGTACGAACAGCCTCCCTCTCCTCTGTCCTCTTTCTTCTAGATCTCTCTGCTGCCTTCGACACTGTGGATCACTCCATTCTCCTGTCCGCACTGTCAGCAACGGGCATCTGTGGCACAGCCCTGGACTGGATTGAGTCCTACCTCTCTGGTCGCTCCTTCCAGGTTGCCTGGGCTGGTACGGTATCGACACCTCGGCCCCTTGCCACAGGAGTTCCCCAGGGCTCAGTCCTAGGCCTGCTTCTTTTTTCTCTTTACACTCGTTCCCTTGGCCCTGTGATCACTGCACATGGGCTATCCTACCACTGCTATTCGGACGATACCCAACTCTTCATCTCGTTCCCGCCATCTGATACACAAGTTTCAGCCTGTATCTCTGCTTGCCTGAGTGACATCCAGAGCTGGATGGACAACCACCATCTAAAGCTCAACCCAGGTAAGACTGAAATGATATTCATCCCTGCTAATACCTCTCCCCATCTGGATCTCTCCATTTCCCTCGGGGATACCACACTCACGCCATCACCCAGTGCAAGGAACCTCGGCGTGGTGATGGACAGGAGACTGTCCCTCTCCGAGAACATTGGGGCGGTGACCCGGTGATGCAGGTTCTTCCTATACAACATACGGAGAATCGGCCCCTTTCTCACCCCCTACTTGACCCAGCTCCTGGTCCAAGTGATGGTTCTGTCCCGCCTGGACTACTGCAATTCCCTCTTGGCTGGCCTCCCAGCGTCTGCCATCAGACCCCTCCAACTTATCCAGAATGCAGCAGCTCATCTGGTCTTCAACCTTCCCAAATACTCACGTCACCCCCCTGCTTACTTCCCTCCACTGGCTGCCTGTCATGGCTCGCATCAAATTAAAAACATTGGTGCTAGCCTTCCAAGCAGTTAAGGGGTCTTCCCCAGCTTACCTCCAAAAAATCATCAGACCCTACACCCCTGCCAGACCCCTTCGTTCAGCCTCCACAGGCCGCTTGGCACCTCCCCCTCTCAGAACTTCCACCTCACACTCACGACTACTGTCTGTTCT
Organism: Conger conger; assembly: GCF_963514075.1. Classification (NCBI taxonomy): domain Eukaryota; kingdom Metazoa; phylum Chordata; class Actinopteri; order Anguilliformes; family Congridae; genus Conger; species Conger conger. The sequence continues at coordinate 160,373 of NC_083772.1, read as the reverse complement.
GGCTCCACGGTGGTGGAATGAACTCCCTGTTGAGGTCAGAACTGTAGAATCTCTTCCCACCTTCAAGCGCATACTGAAGAAGCACCTCTTCAAGCAGCACCTCTCCCTGTCCCTCCCTACCTCCCTGTGAACCTTAATTGTTGTCTTTCTTTGATTTACTTTTTTGTGTATAGGTATTTTTAGTTTGGCCAGGTAAGCAGTGTTTGGCTAGTTTAAGTTTGGTCACTTTTGCTTTGTTGTTTGTTTGTTTATTTGTTTGTTTAAAAAAAGAAAAAAAAAGAAAAAAGAAAAAAATCAAATAGGCCCTGGTCCTTATCGTTGTTGTACAGGTAGCAGTTGAAATTGTACTTCCCTCTAGGGTCTTTCAGCGAACTTATCCCTGGTTATGGGTATGCACTTTGTTGTACGTCGCTCTGGATAAGAGCGTCTGCCAAATGCCATTAATGTAATGTAATGTAATGTAATGTAATGTAATGTGTGTGTGTGTTTGTGTATGGCATGTGTTTGTGCCATGTGCTAGTGATCCCGCCCCTCACGCAAGCGTGTGTGTCTCTGCAGTGGGAAGAGGTGAGCATCATGGATGAGAAGAACACGCCCATCCGTACGTACCAGGTGTGTAACGTGATGGAGGCCAGTCAGAACAACTGGCTGCACACGCACTGGATTGGGCGGGGCGGGGCGCAGCGCGTCTACATCGAGATCAAGTTCACGCTGCGCGACTGCAACAGCCTGCCGGGCGTCATGGGCTCCTGCAAGGAGACCTTCAACCTGTACTACTACGAGTGCGATGCCGCACAGAACGGCCGCGTGAGCGAGAGCCAGTTCTCCAAGATGGACACAGTGGCTGCTGACGAGAGCTTCACGCAGCTGGACATCGGGGACCGCGTGATGAAGCTGAACCGGGAGGTGCGGGAGGTGGGGGCACTCTCGCGCGCCGGGCTCTACCTGGCCTTCCAGGACGTGGGAGCCTGCATCGCGCTGGTGTCCGTGCGCGTCTTCTACAAGCGCTGCCCGCTGACCGTGCGCGGCCTGGCCCAGTTCCCGCACACCGTGACCGGCGCTGACACCTCTTCGCTGGTGGAGGTGCGTGGCTCCTGTGTGAGACACGCCCAGGAGAAGGACCAGCCCCGGATGTACTGTGGGGCGGACGGCGAGTGGCTGGTGCCCATCGGCAGCTGCCTGTGCCAGCCGGGGTATGAGGAGCACAGCGGGACCTGCACCGGTGAGCCCGCTCCGTCTGCGCCTCTGTGTTTACAGACATCACGGAGTCATAGACACGCATTACAGAGTCACAGACACGCGTTACAGAGTCACAGACACGCGTTACAGAGTCACAGACACGCGTTACAGAGTCACAGACACGGTTTAGAGAGTCACAAGCACACCTTACAGAGTCACAGACACGCGTTACAGAGTCACAGACACGCGTTACAGAGTCACAGACACGCGTTACAGAGTCACAGACACGCGTCACAGAGTCACAGACACGCGTTACAGAGTCACAGACACGCGTTAGAGTCACAGACACTTGTTACAGAGTCACAGACACGGTTTAGAGAGTCACAAACACACCTTACAGAGTCACAGACACACCTTACAGAGTCACAAACACGCGTTACAGAGTCACAGACACGTGTTACAGAGTCACAGACACGCGTCACAGAGTCACAGACACGCGTTACAGAGTCACAGACACGTGTTACAGAGTCACAGACACGCGTCACAGAGTCACAGACACGCGTCACAGAGTCACAGACACGCGTTACAGAGTCACAGACACGCGTTAGAGTCACAGACACTTGTTACAGAGTCACAGACACGGTTTAGAGAGTCACAAACACACCTTACAGAGTCACAGACACACCTTACAGAGTCACAAACACGCGTTACAGAGTCACAGACACGTGTTACAGAGTCACAGACACGTGTTACAGAGTCACAGACACGTGTTACAGAGTCACAGACACGCGTTACAGAGTCACAAACACGGTTTAGAGAGTCACAAGCACACCTTACAGAGTCACAGACACGCGTTACAGAGTCACAGACACGCGTTACAGAGTCACAGACACGCGTTACAGAGTCACAGACACGCGTCACAGAGTCACAGACACGCGTCACAGAGTCACAGACACGCGTTACAGAGTCACAGACACGCGTTAGAGTCACAGACACTTGTTACAGAGTCACAGACACGGTTTAGAGAGTCACAAACACACCTTACAGAGTCACAGACACACCTTACAGAGTCACAAACACGCGTTACAGAGTCACAGACACGTGTTACAGAGTCACAGACACGCGTCACAGAGTCACAGACACGCGTTACAGAGTCACAGACACGTGTTACAGAGTCACAGACACGCGTCACAGAGTCACAGACACGCGTCACAGAGTCACAGACACGCGTTACAGAGTCACAGACACGCGTTAGAGTCACAGACACTTGTTACAGAGTCACAGACACGGTTTAGAGAGTCACAAACACACCTTACAGAGTCACAGACACACCTTACAGAGTCACAAACACGCGTTACAGAGTCACAGACACGTGTTACAGAGTCACAGACACGTGTTACAGAGTCACAGACACGCGTTACAGAGTCACAAACACACTTTACGGTCAAAACAGGCATTACAGCGTCACAAACGTGGTTTAGGGAGTCAGAAACATGGTTTAGAGTCACAGACGTGTTACACAGTCACAAACACGCGTTACAGAGTCACAGACACACGTCACAGAGTCACAAACACACTTTACAGACATAACAGGCTTTACAGAGTCACAAACATGTGTTACAGCATCGCAAACACGGTTTAGGGAGTCAGAAACATGGTTTAGAGTCACAAACACACTTTACAGTTAAAACGGGCGTTACAGAGTCACAAACACAATTCACAGTCATAACAGGCGTTACAGAGTCACAGACATGTGTTACAGAGTCACAAACACGGTTTAGGGTGTCAGAAACATGGTTTAGAGTCACAGACACGCGTTACAGAGTCACAGACATGGTTTAGAGAGTTAGAAACATGGTTTAGAGTCACAGGCACACATTACAGAGTCACAAACACGCATTACAGAGTCAGAGACACGCGTTACAGAGTCACAAACACGGTTTAGAGAGTCAGAAACATGGTTTAGAGTCACAGGCATGTGTTACAGAGTCACAAACACGCGTTACAGAGTCACAAACACGCGTTACAGAGTCACAAACACACTTTACGGTCAAAACAGGCATTACAGCATCACAAATGTGGTTTAGGGAGTCAGAAACATGGTTTAGAGTCACAGACATGTGTTACACAGTCACAGACACGCGTTACAGAGTCACAAACACGCGTTACAGAGTCACAAACACACTTTACGGTCAAAACAGGCATTACAGCATCACAAATGTGGTTTAGGGAGTCAGAAACATGGTTTAGAGTCACAGACATGTGTTACACAGTCACAAACACGCGTTACAGAGTCACAGACACGCGTAACAGAGTCACAAACACACTTTACAGTCAAAACAGGCGTTAGAGTCACAGACACAATTTACAGTCATAACAGGCGTTACAGAGTCACAGACACGCGTTACCGAGTCACAGACACGGTTTAGAGAGTTAGAAACATGGTTTAGACTCACAGCCACGTGTTACAGAGTCACAAGCACACTTTACAGAGTCACAAACACACTTTACAGTCAAAACAGGCGTTACATTTACATTTTAGTCATTTGGCAGACGCTTTTAATCCAAAGCGACTTACAAGTGCATAGGTTCTACCATAAGTCAGAGCATCACATCCAGAAACTAGCAAAATACACAGGAAATGCTGTTCTAAACATAGTTGTCATCAAAAGTGTTTTATTTTATTTTATTTTTATTTTTTTTGGGGGGGGGGGGGGGGTTAGACAAGGATAGGGATATCAGAAAGGAGGGGCAGGGGAAATCAGGAGGGAGGACTAAGGTAGAGTTTGAAAAGGTGGGTTTTGAGTCTGCGTCGAAATAGGGGGAGGGATTCTGCTGTTCTGACAGTGGTAGGCAAGTCATTCCACCACTGAGGAACCAGAACGGAAAACAGGCGTGAACGTGCAGCTCGACCGCCAGGTGCACGTAGAGAGGGAACCGTAATGCGACCAGACCTGGCAGACCGGAGTGGTCTAGCTGGGGAGTAGGGAGTGATCAGGGATTGTATGTAAGGAGGGGCAGTCCCCTTAGCAGCCTGAAATGCCAACACTAGGGCCTTGAAACGGATGCTGGCAGCAATAGGAAGCCAGTGGAGGCCAATGAGAAGCGGGAGTCACAAGCCTGGATGCAGCCTGTGGTTAGAGTCACAAGCACAATTTAGTCATAACCGGTGTTAGAGTCACAAACACACGTTACAGAGTCAGAGACACGTGTTACAGAGTCGCAAACATGGTTTAGGGAGTCAGAAACATGGTTTAGAGTCACAGACACGCGTTAGTGTCACAGACACGGTTTAGAGAGTCAGAACATGGTTTAGAGTCACAGACACGCGTCACAGACACGCGTCACAGAGTCACAGACACGCGTCACAGAGTCACAGACACGCGTTACAGAGTCACAGACACGCGTTACAGAGTCACAGACACGTGTTACAGAGTCACAGACACGCGTTACAGAGTCACAGACACAGTTGAGAGAGTCAGAAACATGGTTTAGAGTCACAGACACACATTAGAGTCACAAACATGCATTACAGAGTCACAGACACGTGTTACAGAGTCGCAAACACGGTTTAGGGGGTCAGAAACATGGTTTAGAGTCACAGACACGCGTTACAGAGTCACAGACACGGTTTAGCGAGTCAGAAACATGGTTTAGAGTCACAGACATGTGTTACACAGTCACAAACACGGTTTAGGGAGTCAGAAACATGGTTTAGAGTCACAAACACGCGTTACAGAGTCACAGTCAAGGCATTACATTAATGGCATTTCATCCTTTATATTACATTACAGTAATGGAATTTGGCAGACGCTCTTATCCAGAGCGACGTACAACAAAGTGCAAAGTACAAACCCATAACCAGGGAAAAAAGGCAAACCCCACACTGGAGCCCTCAGTCGGGAGGAACCGGTGCTATGAGTGACTGACAGGAATGCTCTTCCAGCATGAGCATTTGTCCATGAACTGACAACACTGGCATAGCTGATAATAATGTCACATGGGCCGGATCGGCTGGGGCCTGCAGGGACAGCGCAGTTGTGGAAGTGCTGTCAGGGAGGCCTGTGATCTGGATGCAGCCTGTGCTTTCTTGATGTTGATGTTGCTTGTGTATGTGAAGCAGTGTTGTGAAGCAAAGCCTGATGTTATTTTTGTTTATTAGCAGAATTAGTCTAGCTGCCTGTTTGCAGGTGTCTCTCTCTGGAGGCTGTGAGAGAGGAAGAGCGAGGGGGAGATAGAGAGGGAGGGAGAGAGGGGGATAGAGAGGATAGAGGGGGAGATAGAGAGGGGGATAGAGAGGGGGGGTTGGGAGGAGAGAGGGGGATGGAGAGGGGGGGTT
>NC_083772.1:140000-154655 GCF_963514075.1 Conger conger | reverse complement strand
TCTAGCTGCCTGTTTGCAGGTGTCTCTCTCTGGAGGCTGTGAGAGAGGAAGAGCGAGGGGGAGATAGAGAGGGGGATAGAGAGGATAGAGGGGGAGATAGAGAGGGGGGGTTGGGAGGAGAGAGGGGGATGGAGAGGGGGGGTTGGGAGGAGAGAGGGAGGATAGGGAGGAGAGAGGGGGATAGAGAGAGGGGATAGGGGGGGTATATATGGGGAGAGAGGGGAATAGAGGGGGAGCGAGACGGGTAGAGAAAGGGGGAGTGTATGTGTGTGTCTGTGTGTGTGTGTGTGTGTGTGTGTGTGTGTGTGTGTGTGTGTGTGTGTGTGTGTGTGATTTGAACAACACTAAAGTTCTGAACTATCGTTAGGCACTGACAGTGGCCTCCTGTGGCAACGTGTGATTAAAATAAGCTTTTGTTTATTTGATAATAATAATGATAATAATATTACCAATAATAATAATGCCTATTTGCAAAGCACTTTTTGTTGGCTACCTGTCCGTTCATCAAGATACCCCTGTTGTATCTGGTCTTGAAAACACAATGCGTGTCGTCTAGACACTTTACACAATACGGGCTAACCTGTCAAAAACTGGCTTTCCCTTCCGCTTTACTGAGACACCTGTACTGCCATGCACATCTGTCTGTGGGGGTGGGGCAGCAGAATACCCCTGTGGGGGCTTTTTGGGTGCAGAAGGGTGTCAGCCTGGTGTGGGAGATTTGGACTTGCTGTCCCCCTCCCTCCATGTACAGCATTGGCATTCCTCCTGTGGAAATCAACTGTAATCTTGGAGTTATTAATATTTATACTCTGGAAATCAACTGTGGTCTGGGAGTTCAAATCAGCTGGCGTGTGTCGGCTGCAGATACAGCCCTGCACTGCCAGATCTATGTCCTTAGCCACCATTTTGGATTTTTTAAAAACCTATAAACTTGATTTTAATTTAAGCTTCACCTTGATGAAATTGGGGGCTGTCCAGCTTTTTGCCCTGCACTTTAAGATCCTGGGTGAGGCGTCACATGAGGCGATATGAGAGAGGATTTGCGTTAGTTTGTCGTAATATCCGTGTCCTGGGGTGTGAGAGAGAGGGAGGGAGAGGGAGAGGGAGAGGGAGGGAGGGAGGGAGGGAGAGAGGGAGGGAGGGAGGGAGGGAGAGAGAGAGGGAGGGAGGGAGAGAGAGAGGGAGGGAGGGAGGGAGGGAGGGAGGGAGGGAGAGAGAGGGAGAGAGGGAGAGAGGGAGGGAGGGAGGGAGGGAGAGAGAGAGGGAGGGAGGGAGGGAGGGAGAGAGAGAGGGAGGGAGGGAGGGAGAGAGGGAGGGGGAGAGAGACGGGGGATTAGCATTAGTTTGTGTAATATCTGTGTCCTGGGGTGTGAGAGAGGGAGGGAGAGAGTGAGAGGGAGGGAGGGAGGGAGAGGGGGATTAGCGTTAGTTTGTGTAATATCCGTGTCCTGGGGTGTGAGAGAGGGGGAGGGAGAGAGACAGGGAGAAAAAGGGAGATAGAGGGAGAGAGATGGGGATAGAGAGAGAGAGAGACAGGGAGAAAGAGGGAGAGAGAGAGGGAGAGACAGGGAGAGAGATGGGGATAGAGAGGGGGGGATTAGCGTTAGTTTGTGTAATATCCGTGTCCTGGGGTGTGAGCGAGGGAGAGGGAGAGAGACAGGGAGAAAAAGGGAGAGAGGGAGAGAGATGGGGATAGAGAGGGAGAGAGACAGGGAGAAAAAGGGAGAGAGAGGGAGAGAGATGGGGATAGAGAGGGAGAGAGACAGGGAGAAAGAGGGAGAGAGAGAGGGAAAAAGATGGGGATAGAGAGGGAGAGAGGTGGGGATAGAGAGGGAAAGAGATGGGGATAGAGGGAGAGAGATGGGGAGAGGAAGGGAGGGAGGGAGGGAGAGAGAGAGATGGAGATAGAGATAGAGAGGGAGAGAGGTGGGGATAGAGAGGGATAGAGAGGGAGAGAGATGGGGATAGAGAGGGATAGAGAGGGAGAGAGACGGGGATAGAGAGGGAGAGAGATGGGGATAGAGAGGGGGAGAGATGGGGATAGAGAGGGAGAGAGATGGGGATAGAGAGGGGGAGAGATGGGGATAGAGAGGGGGAGAGATGGGGATAGAGATATGGGGATAGAGAGCATTAGTTTGTGTAACACTGCTCTGCCTCCCGAGCCCCTCCCCTTCCCGGTCGGACCGGCTGATTGGGGGATTGGTATTTGTAGAGCGCTGTGTGTGTTTGTCTGTCATTGTGAGCAGGTGTGTGCCGGCCCCTCCCCCCCTGCCGTGTGAGACAATGAGCAGCCATTGGCCGGTTATGAATATTCACGGACCTGATTGCCTGGTAATGAATATTCAGACTGTTTGGTGTAGGGTAGACGGGTGTGTTGATTCCTGTCACGCTCACTGTGGCCCTGGTTATGTGCTGCAGGGAGGTCGTCAGCTGTCCGGGAAAATCGTGACAGAGAAAAAGGGGAAAAGACAAAAAAGTTTGGCCCTTTGGCAGCGAGCAGATTTCTCATTTGCATATTATGTGTCCCTCTATGCAAACCTGGCCCCGCCCCCTGCCCAGTGACCACACCCCCCCACCACACACCTCCCCATGAATGATCCTCATCCCTGTTCCTTCATGTGTTACTTGAGTGTGTGTGAGTGTGTGTGTGGGTTTGTGTGTGTGTGAGAGTTATACTGGGGGCAGCTTTGTCCCATTACACATATGAGGAAAGACTAGCACCCTGCAGTGACATCTCTGGAGGATGATGACCAATCAGAATCTGTCTCTGGAGGATGATGACCAATCAGAGTCCATCACAGTGAAAGTTCCAGCTGGCCCTCATATCCCCCCATGCACAGCATGACTCAGCCAATCAGCAGGCTTATACAGCTTGGTCCTGCTGCTCCGTCTGTCTCAGATAAAGTCTGTCTCAGTGCAGCGTGGGGTTTAAAAAAGAGCCTGTAGCCTCGCGGCTAAGCTACATGACTGGGACAGCCTGTAGCCTAGTGGCTAAGGTACATGACTGGGGCAGTCTGTAGCCTAGTGGCTAAGGTACATGACTGGGGCAGCCTGTAGCCTAGTGGCTAAGGTACATGACTGGGACAGCCTGTAGCCTAGTGGCTAAGGTACATGACTGGGGCAGCCTGTAGCCTAGTGGCTAAGGTACATGACTGGGGCAGCCTGTAGCCTTGGGGCTAAGGTACTGGGACCTGGAAGGTTGGTGGTTCAAGCCCCAGTGTAGCCACAATAAGATACCTGTTGGGGCCTTGAGCAAAGCCCTGCCATATTGCTCTAGGGGGGTGTGTCCCCTTCGTGGTCTAATCAACTGTAAGTCTCTTTGGATGAAAGTGTTGGCTAAATAACAAATTATTATTATTATTACTGTGACATTCCATGTCATTTGGCTGACACTTTTATCCAAAACGACTTACAGACTAAGCAGGAGACAATCCTCCCCTGGGTTACAGGCCTTGCTCAAGGGCCCAACGGCTGTGTGGATCTTATTGCGGCTACACCAGGGATCGAACCACCAACCTTGTGGGTACCAGTCATGTACCTTAACCACTAGGGACAGGGGTTAGCATGTTAGGGACCGGGTTAGGGTTCTAACAGGAAGGTTAGCATGTTAGGGAAAGGGTTAGGGTTTGAACAGGAAGGTTAGCATGTTAGGGACAGGGTTAGGGTTCTAACAGGAAGGTTAGCATGTTAGGGAAAGGGTTAGGGTTTTAACAGGAAGTTTAGCATGTTAGGGGCAGGGTTAGGGTTCTAACAGTGAACAAGACCCCTAGATACTTGAACTCCTTCACTTGGGGCAATGACCCGTTCCCAACCCGGAGGGAACAATCCACCGTTTTCTGGCAGAGAACCATGGCCTCGGTCTTGGAGGTGCTGACTCTCATCACGGCCGCTTCACACTCGCCTGCAAACCGCTCCAGTGCGTGCTGAAGGTCACGGTCCAATGAAGCCAGCAGAACCACGTCGTCCGCAAAAAGCAGAGAGGCAATTCTGAGGTCACCAAACCGGACACTCTCCTCATCTTTGGCCTAAGGTGCTCTGGTACCGAGTACACTTATGAGCTACCCGATGCTCAAACATGGTGTTCGTTATGGACAATCCATGACCAGCACAGAAGTGCAATAACAAGACACCGCTCGGGTTAAGATCAGGCAGGCCATTCTGTGGCGCCGAGGATCAGCACGCCCGGATAATAATAATAATTATACATTTTATTTGAAGTGGCGCCTTTCTAGACACTCAAGGTCACCTTACATTGGACAAAATACAAACTAAACATGGTAAAAACATGATACAAAATAATTTACAATGAACATACAATTCATATCAAACAAACAGACAGCAGACAAAGATAGACACAAACATGTAAGGGAAGGAAACAGTCAGGAGTAAGAGTAAACAGATGAGTTTTAAGTTTTTTGAAAGATGACAGTGACTCTGTATGGCAGATGTGTATGGGTGGAGAGTTCCAGACCCTGGGTGCTGTAGAGCTGAATGCTCGAGCACCCATAGTAGAGAGTCGGGTGGTGGGGATAGACAGGAGGCCAGCTGAGGAGGAGCGGAGAGTGCGAGTTGGGGTGTAGTCGTGAAGAAGGTCAGAGAGATAGGGGGGTGCAAGGGTGTTCAAAGCCTTGTATGTGAGTAGGAGGATCTTGAAATTAATGCGCTGTTGAACTGGTAACCAGTGTAGCTGAGTGAGGATGGGTGTGATGTGGTCATGACATTTTGTGTGGGTGAGGATACGGGCAGCAGAATTTTGTATAATTTGAAGTTTGTTGGTGAGTTTGGTGGGGAGTCCTGAGAGGATGCTGTTGCAATAATCCAGCCGGGAGGTGACAAAGGCATGGATTTCAGCACTGGTGTGGGAGAGTGAGGGGCGGAGTCGAGAGATATTGCGTAGGTGGAAAAAAAGCAGTCCTTGAGATGTTTTTTTATGTGGGGACCAAAGGATAAAGAATTGTCCAGGATGATGCCAAGGCTTTTGACTTGTGTTGACAGGGGGACATGGAAACCATCAATGGTTGTCAGGAAGCTGGGTGTTTGGACAATGTGGATTTTCAACCAATGAGCATGATTTCACTTTTATTGCCGTTGAGTTGAAGGAGGTTTGTAGTCATCCAGGTTTTAATGTCATGAAGACAGCTGAGGAGGGACGGGGGGGGGGGGGGGGGGGCAAGGGGACAGAGGGCCTGGTTGAGATATAGAGTTGCGTATCGTCTGCATAACAGTGGAAGTTGATGTGATGGTAACGCATGATACGACCAAGGGGGAGGAGGTAAATGATGAACAATAATGGACCAAGCACTGACCCCTGAGGGACTCCATGGGTAACTGCAGCTGACCTGGACCTATGGTGTTTCAGCTTGACAAACTGTTGTCTCCCCGTCAGGTAGGATGTTAGCCAGGCTAGCACAGTACCGGTGACCCCCAGGGTTGCTAGGCGCTCCAGAAGGAGTGGGTGGGAGATGGTGCCAAAAGCAGCGCTGAGGTCGAGGAGGATGAGGATGGTGAGAAGTCCAGAGTCACGGAGGAGGTTGTTTGTGATCTTGACAAGGGCAGTCTCTGTACTATGTTTAGGTCGGAAGCCAGATTGGAAGGGTTCAAGGAGGTTATTTGAATCCAGGTGAGTTTGAAGTTGGGCTGTCACAACACGTTCAAGTACTTTTCACACAAATGGGAGGTTGGAAATGGGACGGAAATTGTTTAGATTGTTATAATCTACACCAGATTTTTTGGGTATTGGTGTAATGGCAGCCAATTTTAGTGAGGGAGGAACAGAGCCAGAAACCAGGGATGAGTTTATAATCTGGGTGAGCAGTGGGGAGAGGGCAGGGAGTGCAGCTTTAACCAGAGTGGTAGGCAGAGGGTCCAAGCGGGGACCCCCACTGGATCCCCGCCTTCGTCCACTACCCGTTGGGCAAAGCACCCGACTCCAATGCCGACCCCTGCAGGCGGTGAGCCCACAGGGCGGTGACCCCACGTTACCAGTTCCGGCTGTGCCCGGCCGGGCCCCATGGGATAAGGCCTGGCCACCAGACGCTCGCCGACGAGCTCCCCTCCCGGGTCTGGCTCCAGAAGGGGGCCCCAGTTTCCCTATTCCGGGCGAGGTAGCTGGGTATCTGTGAGGCCGTGTCATGGAGTCTTTGAATGTAAATGAGCAGGGGACTAGCTGATGTCTCGCTGACAAAGGGGTTATTTTCTGTCTTGGCCCCAGAGCCCCTAATCTGACTCAAACCCCACGGCTGCAGCCAATCAGCAAATTGGCTTCATCTGGGCCCTAGGCTGCAGCCAATCACCTTTCACCTGGACCCAGTGCTGGAGTCTCCTGTGCCCTGCTGTATGAAGACAGCATAGATCATATCAGGGCTGTCCAATCAGCGCTCATAGCCCAGCTCTGCAATGCCTGATTAAACATGTGGGCGACATGGCTCAGGCAGTAAGAGCAGTCGTCTGGCAGTCGGAGGGTTGCCGGTTCGATCCCCCGCCTGGGCTGTGTCAAAGTGTCCCTGAGCAAGACACCTAACCCCCAAATGCTCCTGACGAGCTGGTCGGTGCCTTGCATGGCAGCCAATCGCCGTCGGTGTGTGAGTGTGTGTATGAATGGGTGAATGAGAAGCATCAATTGTACAGAGCTTTGGATAAAGGCGCTATATAAATGCCAACCATTTACCAACCATTTAAACTAATCAACTAATCATGATCTTCAATAATCAATCAACATCTTTATCATGAATTAGGTCAGGTATGCTACTGCTGGTCGAAAGCACAAACCGGCACCCCCACTGGCCCTTTTCGGATAAGATTGGACACCCCTGGTGTAAATGCTGTTGTCGAGAATGGGGGTATTTTGGGGTGTGTGAACGAGCCCCAGTCTGTAAGCGTTTGGGTGTCTTTGGGGATACCCCTCCTTTCTAAAGCGGGGTCTCTTTGAAGCAGCGCTGAGAAGTGAGGCTGATTAAAGCTGTCACTGAGCAAATTAGCATGTCAAAAACTCCCCAATCTATACCCCACCCCCACTCACCATCTCTTTCACTCACTCCTCTCTCTCTCTCTCCCTCCCTCCCTTCCTCTCCCTCTCTCTCCCTTTTCCCCTCGGGGTCTGTGCTGGACAGTGTGCTGTTTTCGGGGCGCGGAGACAGCAGATGGGCAGAAAGGAGGTTTGAGATTGTGAATGGGGGCAGGAGCTGTGCAGGGCTAATCTGCAGAGGGCAGAGTGCATGCTGGGAAACAGAGCCACAGAATGAGCTGAAAGAGAAAAGAGGGTCTTTCAATAAGTTAGTGAGTTAGTGGCGTTACTGGAACAATCTGCACCCCCACTGCTGATGAGTCATAGCTAGGGTTGCCAGGTTTAGAATTTATCAAAACATGCAGAGCTTGAAACATAATCGCCAACAAGGGCAACGTGGGACCAGGATGCGAGTGTGTCACATCCCTCCCAAACCCAATGTTACCAAACATACACCTACCACACACTCTACCAAACCCTAATGTTACCAAACACATACCTCTTGCTCTTGGGTGTGGGTGTGTGTGGTAGAGCTCTGGGGTGTGGGGGTGTGTGGTAGAGCTCTTGGGTGTGGGGTTGAGCTCTTGGGTGTGGGGGTGTGTGGTAGAGCTCTGGGGTGTGGGTGTGTGTGGTAGAGCTCTTGGGTGTGGGGTTGAGCTCTTGGGTGTGGTGGTGTGAGGTAGAGCTCTGGGGTGTGGGGGTGTGTGGTAGAGCTCTGGGGTGTGGGGTAGAGCTCTTCGGTATGTGGTAGAGCTCTGGGGTGTGGGGGTGTGTGGTAGAGCTCTTCGGTGTGAGGGAGTGGGGTTGAGCTCTTAGGTGTGAGGGTGTGGGGCAGAGCTCTTGGGTGTGGGGGTGTGGGATAGAGCTCTTGGGTGTGGGGGTGTGTGGTAGTGCTCTTGGGTGTGGGGGTGTGGGGTAGAGCTCTTGGGTGTGGGGGTGTGGGGTAGAGCTCTTGGGTGTGGGGGTGTGTGGTAGAGCTCTTGGGTGTGGGGGTGTGGGGTAGAGCTCTTGGGTGTGGGGGTGTGTGGTAGAGCTCTTGGGTGTGGGGGTGTGGGGTAGAGCTCTTGGGTGTGGGGTTGAGCTCTTGGGTGTGTGTGGTCAAGCTCTGGGGTGTGGGGGTGTGTGGTAGAGCTCTTGGGTGTGGGGGTGTGGGGTAGAGCTCTGGGGTGTGTGGTAGAGCTCTTGGGTGTGGGGGTGTGTGGTAGAGCTCTTGGGTGTGGGGTTGAGCTCTTGGGTGTGGGGGTGTGGGGTAGAGTTCTTGGGTGTGGGGGTGTGGGGGTGTGGGGTAGAGCTCTTGGGTGTGGGGGGTGTGTGGTAGAGTTCTTGGGTGTGTGGTAGAGTTCTTGGGTGTGGGGTAGAGCTCTTGGATAAGCTTTGCGGGGGCCCAGGGGGGGGGGCAGGATAAATCACCCCTCCCAGCAGACACACAGCGGGGTCAGGGGTCAGGAGGTAAATGGTTGGCATTTATATAGCGCCTTTATCCAAAGCGCTGTACAATAGATGCTTCTCATTCACCCATTCCTACACACACTCACACACCGACAGCGATTGACTGCCATGCAAGGCGCCGACCAGTTCGCCAGGAGCATTTGGGGGTTAGGTGTCTTGCTCAGAGACACTTTGACACAGCCCGGGCGGGGGATCGAACCGGCAACCCTCCGACTGCCAGACGACTGCTCTTACTGCCTGAGCCAATGAGACGACTGCTCTTACTGCCTGAGCCATGTCGCCCCCAGGAGGTCATGTCCCTTTCAGCTGGATTATAATTAATAACCACATTTTAGAATTCATGGGTTAATAAATGATGCTGTCGTGGTCAATAAGTAATGCTGTCATGGTTAACAAGTAAGGCTGTCATGGTTAGTAAGTAATGCTATCATGGTTAACAAGTAAGGCTGTCATGGTTAACAAGTAAGGCTGTCATGGTTAGTAAGTAATGCTGTCATGGTAATGGGGGTGACACTTTTTAATAATAACTGGCAGTGTGCCAACCAGCTGACCTGGTGCCCAGCTCAGGTATTCTACCTACCTGTCACGCCTGAGCCAGCTCTCTGAAGGGATGGAAGAATGACGAAGGAGGTCGCTAAAAAGAGAGGGATGGGCTTAGGTTCTGTGCAAGAGAGAAGTGATGAGTGTTTTTTCCTGTAATGAGACTCTGTACTGTGTGTGTGCGTACGGCCATTAACTGTGTTTAGGGCCAAGATTCTCAGACAGCTGAGCTTCACATTCAGAGCGACAGAGGCTGCAGAGGGAAGCTACACAACCTTTTCAGTGAGGGGAATAGATGGGGGCCCCTGCCCAACTGTGTGTAGCTTGGGTTGCTGTGTGATGACTAGATTGTGTGTGTGTGTAGTTTGTCTTGCTGTGTGATGTCTGGATTGAGTTGGAAATGTAATAACTAAACAATACAGGATGACAACCAGCCATTTAGCCAATTTAGAATCACAATCTACCTAAAAGCAGCTGGGTTGTTCTGATATCAATTAGGGGTGTGAACGGTTAAACGGTTAACCGGTTAACCGAAATTGATTTGTTACCAGTTGCAAAAAATTGAAAACCGAAAACCGTAATTTTTTTCTGAAGGTGAAATGGTAAGCTTCATCACTAGGCGTATTATTGCGGTTCTATACTATTCTAAACTGTTAACCGACAAGCTTCAGTAGTTTGAGCAAGCAATCTGGCCATTTCAGGGCGGGGTTTAAAATGCAAAGCCACAGGGAATTGAATGCTACAGTATTAGTTATCAAATAATTTCTGTAGCTGTTGGTCGACTTATGGCTTATTGTAAGGCTATGTCGTTTCTTAAGGTTCACAGAAGATCCGTGTTTATTCGTTGACACGCAAATTCAAACTACGGCAAACTGAACGTAGCTTTCCACTATGCTGTATCTACATAAAAATAAACAAAGCAATACATCACTGAAACACAAATGTTACACTAAATATTACAAAACGCTCTCCACAAGCAATCGGCGGCCATTTCAGAGGGTTAAGAATGCAAACGCCGCATGGAATTGAATGCTACAGTACTATGGTTTTTTGTGTTTTAATTCTGTAGATGTTAGTTAATTTATGGTTTATTCAATGACGTTTCTTCATCCGTGTTTATTCGTTGACACGCGAATTCAGACTAATGGCAAACTGAACTTCGCTTTCCACGATGCGGTATCTACATAACAATAAATAAAGCAATACATTATCATTAGGCTATTTATCCATCGGATACTGAAAGCGAAAATTCAACGAAAAATGGACACGTTAATCTCATCACCATGAATGTCCCACGCCATATAAAATGCATTGGAATATAACCTGTTTACAAGTTTACCGTTACATAAAAATATATCAAATTTTACAGAGACCTGTATTGGCAGGAATTAGACCCGTCACCTGGGTTATATTCTATATTCTATCAGCCAAATAATGCGTGACCACGGAATTTTTAGTGCACAACCCGGTCTGTAACAAAGTTGTTCACAGCAGCATATTTACGGATTACATGACAATCAAGTCTATCATGCAGAAGCCATAGAGACGAGAGATGAAAACATGAAGAATGATCATTCAACCGATGCAACTGTGAGGTTACACTGCACAATGTCAATGTAAATGTAAATATTTAATTTGGCACTTAGGCTGACTTATCATTATCGGACTTACAATGTTGACATTTAACTCTTGAGATGGCCCAAAATGAAGTTTTCTGTAATTCAGTATAAATAAAATAAAAAATAAAAAAGATACGACCCCTAGCGGTCATAAGCAGTATCGGTTAACCGTTAACCGTTTAAAAAATGGGATGGTAACCGGTGACAAAAACTGATGATTTGTCACATCCCTAATATCAATCCTGATGTACTCTGGATTTGTGGGTGTAGGTGATCTGTGGGTGTAATGGATATGTGTAGGGCATCTGTGGGTGTAGATTTTAAAGATACAATAACTTACATTTCAACTGAAACTCTTGATTTAAATATATATTTTAATACACAATGTTAGCAATGTAGCAAACACTAGACAAAGATGTGAGTTTGCAGCCTATAAGCTGTGTGTGTGTGTGTGTGTGTGTGTGTGTGTGTATATATATATATATGTGTGTGTGTATTTGCAGCCTGTAAGCTGTGTGTGTGTGTGTGTTTGCAGCCTGTAAGCTGTGTGTGTGTGTGTTTGCAGCCTGTAAGCTGTGTGTGTGTGTGTGTGTGTGTGTTTGCAGCCTGTAAGCTGTGTGTGTGTGTGTGTGTGTTTGCAGCCTGTAAGCTGTGTGTGTGTGTGTGTGTGTGTGTGTGTGTGTGTGTTTGCAGCCTGTAAGCTGTGTGTGTGTGTGTGTGTGTGTGTGTGTTTGCAGCCTGTAAGCTGTGTGTGTGTGTGTGTTTGCAGCCTGTAAGATGGGGTTTTACCGAGCCCAGGCCACAGATGGGAGCTGCTCTCAGTGCCCCCTGCACAGCTCCTCTCTCCACGAGGGGTCCTCCTCCTGCACCTGCGAGAAGGAGTTCTACCGCTCAGAGAGCGAGCCAGCATCCGCACCCTGCAGCCGTAAGAGTGCTCACACACTCACACTCACACACTCACACACTCACACTCACACTCACACTCACACTCACACTCACACTCACACTCACACTCTCACACACTCACACTCTCACTCTCACACTCACACTCACTCACACTCACACTCACACTCACACTCACACTCTCACACACTCACACTCTCACTCTCACTCTCACACTCACACTCACACTCACACTCACACTCACACACTCACACACTCACACACTCACACACTCTCACACTCTCACACTCTCACACTCACACACTCTCACACTCACACACTCTCACACTCACACACTCACACTCTCACACTCTCACACTCACACACTCTCACACTCACACTCACACTCACACACTCACACACTCACACACTCACACACTCACACACTCTCACACTCTCACACTCTCACACTCTCACACACACTCACACTCTCACACTCACACACTCTCACACTCACACTCACACTCACACACTCACACACTCACACACTCACACACTCTCACACTCTCACACTCTCACACTCTCACACTCTCACACTCACACACTCTCACACTCACACACTCTCACACTCACACACTCTCACACTCTCACACTCTCACACTCTCACACTCTCACACTCTCACACTCTCACACTCACACACTCTCACACTCACACTCTCACACTCACACACTCACACACACACTCACAAACTCACACTCACACTCTCACACACTCACACTCTCACACTCACAAACTCACACTCTCACTCTCACACTCACACACTCACACACTCACACTCACACACTCACACACTCACACTCACACTCTCACACTCACAAACTCACACTCACACACTCACACACTCACACACTCACACTCACACACTCACACACTCTCACACTCTCACACTCTCACACTCACACACTCACACACTCTCACACTCACACACTCTCACACTCACACACTCACACTCTCACACTCTCACACTCACACACTCACACACTCTCACACTCTCACACTCTCACACTCACACACTCACACTCTCACACACTCACACACACACTCACACACACTCACACTCTCACACTCACAAACTCACACTCTCACACTCTCACAAACTCACACTCTCACACTCACACTCACTCACACACTCACACACTCACACACTCACACACTCACACTCACACACACACACACACACACTCACACACACACAAACTCTCACACACACAAACTCTCACACACACAAACTCTCACACACTCACACACACTCACACGCACACACACACACAAACTCACACACACACACACACACACACACACACACTCACACACACACACACACTCACACACTCACACACTCACACACACTCACACACACACACACTCACACACACACACATACACACACACACAAACTCACACGCACACACACACAAACTCACACACACACACACACACACACACACACACACACAAACTCTCACACACACAAACTCACACACACTCACACTCACACACTCACACACACAAACTCACACACACACACACAAACTCACACACACACACACACACACACTCACGCACTCACACTCACACACACTCACTCACTCACACTCACACACTCATACACACACTCACACACACTCACTCACCCACTCTCTCTCACACACACACACACACACACACACATGCACACATACACTCACACACACACACACGCACACACGCACACTCACACTCACCCACTCACACACACTCACCCACACATGCACGCATGCACACACACTCACACTCACCCACACACACACTCACGCACACTCAGACTCACTCACACACACAAACACACACACCAAACTCTCACACACGGTAAGAGACACGCTGAGCTCTCACACACACAAACACACACACTCATACACTCACTCACACACTCACACACACACTCACTCACCCACTCTCTCTCACACACACACACACACACTCACACTCACACTCACACTCACACTCACACTCACACTCACACTCACACTCACACTCACACTCACACTCACTCTCTCACACTCTCACACTCTCACACTCTCACACTCTCACACTCTCACACTCTCACACTCACACACTCACACACTCACACACTCACACACGCACTCACACACACACAGAACTGCTCCTCTATGTGCTCTAAGTGTGGCTAGCTAAGCTCCCTGGTTTTGCCCCCCCAGGCCCCCCCTCCGCCCCCCAGCACCTGATCTCCAATGTGAACGAGACGTCTGTGCACCTGGAGTGGGCGGAGCCGCTGTCCTCAGGAGGGAGGCAGGACCTGAGCTACAGCGTGGCGTGCCAGCGCTGTGGGGCGGGGCCGGGGCCGGGGCCGGGGGCGGGGGCGGGGCCGGGGCCGGGGGCGGGGCCGGGGCCGGGGCCGGGGGCGGGGGCGGGGCCCGCTCTGTGCCAGCCCTGTGGGGCAGCTGTGCGTTTCCTGCCGCAGCAGCAGGGTCTGCGGGGCCGGCGTGTGTCCGTCACTGACCTGCAGGCCCACACCACCTACCGCTTCCACATCTGGGCCCTCAACGGAGTGTCCAATCACAGCGCCAGCGCCGAGCAGGCCGCCTCCGTCACCGTGACCACCAACCAGGCCAGTGAGTCCCTGTCTGCGCCCCATTGGCCAGTCACAATAGTAACACTGACATACACACAAACCACACCAGTTTTCTGGGGCAAAGTGTCAATTGTAACACTGACATACACACAAAGCACACCAGTATTCTAGGGCAAAGTGTCAGTTGTAACACTGACATACACAGTGTTGGATGTGAAGGGTGAAGCTGGGATACAACAGGTAGTGTCTGTGAGAGTGTGTGTGTATGTGTGTGTTATACTCTGTGTGTGCTATACTGTGTGTGTTATGCTCTGTGTGTGTGTTATACTGTGTGTGTGTGCGCAATGCTGCGTGTGTTTATATTACATTATTGGCATTTGGCAGACGCTCTTATCCAGAGCGACGTACAGTTGATTAGACTAAGCAGGAGACAATCCTCCCTTGGAGCAATGCAGGGTTAAGGGCCTTGCTCAAGGACCCAACGGCTGTGCGGATCTTATTGTGGCTACACCGACCTTGCGTGTCCCAG
>NC_083772.1:90000-132500 GCF_963514075.1 Conger conger | reverse complement strand
CTGTGTGGCGATTAAGACGCTGAAGGCCGGCTACACAGAGCGGCAGAGGCGGGACTTCCTGAGCGAAGCGAGCACCATGGGACAGTTCGACCACCCCAACATCATCCACCTGGAGGGCGTGGTCACCAACTGTGAGTTCAGCATCTCATTGGCTGTTTACTGCAGAGGGAAGCATCTCATTGGCTGTGGGGGCAGAGGGCAGACCTGGGTAAGCCCGGGGTCAAGTACAGGAGCGTTTTGGATTTAAATTCTTTCCTACTTTCCTACTTTTCTACTTTCCTGTCTGGTGTATTCGCAAAAATTGTCATTGGATAAGTCAGGGTCCTTACCTTAGCTATCCATAGTTGATATACTAAGTTAGCTGGCTTGTGAAAATTCAGTCTCCCAAGATGAGTGCGTATCATGGAGGTAACTATGGTAACAAACAACAATGTGTGGAAAGTTGTCTCATCACCACGCCCAGACAGTTTTGGTGAACTTTTATAGTGGGACATTTAAGCTTAGACAAATGAGTTTTACAATGCATTTAAATGACTGAATAATAATAGCAAAATAAATAATAAACACTTAAGCTTGTTTCTATTTTGGTCAGTTTAATTATTAATAATGTTTAACATCCATTTACTAATGCCCACCGTAGACTGTGGCCATTGGCTGGAGTGTGAGGCAGTGGCTAGGCTCAGCTTTAATGGAAGTGCAGTGGCTAGGCTCAGCTTTAATGGAAGTGCAGTGCTTGGCTCAGCTTTAATGGAAGTGCAGTGGCTAGGCTCAGCTTTAATGGAAGTGCAGTGGCTAGGCTCAGCTTTAATGGAAGCGCAGTGGCTAGGCTCAGCTTTAATGGAAGTGCAGTGGCTAGGCTCAGCTTTAATGGAAGCGCAGTGGCCAAGTTCAGCTTTAATGGAAGTGCAGTGGCCAAGTTCAGCTTTAATGGAAGTGCAGTGGCTAGGCTCAGCTTTAATGGAAGCGCAGTGGCTAGGCTCAGCTTTAATGGAAGTGCAGTGGCTAGGCTCAGCTTTAATGGAAGTGCAGTGGCTAGGCTCAGCTTTAATGGAAGTGCAGTGGCTAGGCTCAGCTTTAATGGAAGTGCAGTGGCTAGGCTCAGCTTTAATGGAAGTGCAGTGGCTAGGCTCAGCTTTAATGGAAGTGCAGTGGCTAGGCTCAGCTTTAATGGAAGTGCAGTGGCTAGGCTCAGCTTTAATGGAAGCGCAGTGGCCAAGCTCAGCTTTAATGGAAGTGCAGTGGCTAGGCTCAGCTTTAATGGAATTGCAGTGGCTAGGCTCAGCTTTAATGGAAGCGCAGTGGCTAGGCTCAGCTTTAATGGAAGCGCAGTGGCCAAGCTCAGCTTTAATGGAAGCGCAGTGGCTAGGCTCAGCTTTAATGGAAGCGCAGTGGCTAGGCTCAGCTTTAATGGAAGTGCAGTGGCTAGGCTCAGCTTTAATGGAAGTGCAGTGGCTAGGCTCAGCTTTAATGGAAGTGCAGTGGCTAGGCTCAGCTTTAATGGAAGTGCAGTGGCTAGGCTCAGCTTTAATGGAAGTGCAGTGGCTAGGCTCAGCTTTAATGGAAGTGCAGTGGCTAGGCTCAGCTTTAATGGAAGTGCAGTGGCTAGGCTCAGCTTTAATGGAAGTGCAGTGGCTAGGCTCAGCTTTAATGGAAGTGCAGTGGCTAGGCTCAGCTTTAATGGAAGTTCAGTGGCCAGGCTCAGCTTTAATGGAAGTGCAGTGGCTAGGCTCAGCTTTAATGGAAGCGCAGTGACTAGGCTCAGCTTTAATGGAAGTGCAGTGGCTAAGCTCAGCTTTAATGGAAGCGCAGTGGCCTAGCTCAGCTTTAATGGAAGCGCAGTGGCTAGGCTCAGCTTTAATGGAAGCGCAGTGGCCTAGCTCAGCTTTAATGGAAGCGCAGTGGCTAGGCTCAGCTTTAATGGAAGCGCAGTGGCCAAGCTCAGCTTTAATGGAAGCGCAGTGGCTAGGCTAAGCTTTAATGGAAGCGCAGTGGCTAGGCTCAGCTTTAATGGAAGTGCAGTGGCCAAGCTCAGCTTTAATGGAAGTGCAGTGGCTAGGCTCAGCTTTAATGGAAGTTCAGTGGCTAAGCTCAGTTTAATGGAAGTGCAGTGGCTAGGCTCAGCTTTAATGGAAGCGCAGTGGATAGGCTCAGCTTTAATGGAAGCGCAGTGGCTAGGCTCAGCTTTAATGGAAGTGCAGTGGCTAGGCTCAGCTTTAATGGAAGTGCAGTGGCTAGGCTCAGCTTTAATGGAAGTGCAGTGGCTAGGCTCAGCTTTAATGGAAGTGCAGTGGCTAGGCTCAGCTTTAATGGAAGTGCAGTGGCTAGGCTCAGCTTTAATGGAAGTGCAGTGGCTAGGCTCAGCTTTAATGGAAGTGCAGTGGCTAGGCTCAGCTTTAATGGAAGTGCAGTGGCTAGGCTCAGCTTTAATGGAAGTTCAGTGGCTAAGCTCAGCTTTAATGGAAGCGCAGTGGCTAGGCTCAGCTTTAATGGAAGTGCAGTGGCTAGGCTCAGCTTTAATGGAAGTGCAGTGGCTAGGCTCAGCTTTAATGGAAGTGCAGTGGCTAGGCTCAGCTTTAATGGAAGTGCAGTGGCTAGGCTCAGCTTTAATGGAAGTGCAGTGGGAGGCTCTGATCACCTGGTCTGCTCGTCCTGCGCAGGTAAGCCGGTGATGATCATCACAGAGCACATGGAGAATGGCGCACTCGACGCATTCCTGAGGGTGAGCTTCGTATCGCCATGGTGACAGGATCCCAGGGTGATGACATCAGAGCCAGCTGGTGTAGTAACATGGCTCAAAAACACACTGCTATTTACTGTGTGTGTGAGAGTGGGAGTGTGTGTGTGTATGTATGTGTGCACTGTCAGCGAATGTGCTGGTCTGAGCTGTCTGACACAGAAATCAAGGCTTCTGGCAGCCAATCAGGTGCTCTCCATGCACCTAGGAGGCAGACAGCCATTAACAAAGCAGGGAGTGGAGGGGCGGGGCTGGAGGTGTGGGAGTTGGATGTTTAAAGTTTGCAATGAAAAATCTTTTGCATATAAATTTTGAATTAATTTTGAAAAATTAGTGTCCATAAATCAAAATTGTACAGGCAATTTAATATTATGATCATGAATATTTATTAATTAAAAAATAATTACAAATGGTACCATTGCAGAGCAAAGCGCAGTGACTATAACACTGCTCTGTTTGTGGCAGAAGTACTTGTGTGGGGGGGTTGCAGGTTCAGGCCCAGGGCATGGCATTGCAGAGTAAAGCTGTTGTGTGTTTGTGGCAGAAGAACGACGGGCGCTTTACGGTGATCCAGCTGGTGGGCATGCTGAGGGGTGTGGCCTCGGGGATGAAGTTCCTCTCGGACCGGAGCTACGTGCACAGAGACCTCGCTGCGCGGAACATCCTGATCAACAGCAACCTGGTCTGCAAGGTGTCCGACTTCGGCATGTCCCGCGTGCTGGAGGACGACCCCGACGCAGCCTACACTACACGGGTGTGACACGCCACGCTACGACACGCCACGACACGCCACGACACACCATGACACGCCACAACACGCTACAACATGCCACGACACGACACGCAACAACACGCTACAACATGCCACGACACGACACGCTACAACACGCTACAACATGCCACAACACACCACGAAATGACACGCCACGCCACCCCACTGTGTATGTTATAGTGAGTGTGTGTGTGTGTGTGTGTGAGTAACAGCAGTGTATGTCCTCAGGGTGGTAAGAGTGTGTGTGTGAGTAACAGCAGTATATGTCCTCAGGGTGGTAAGAGTGTGTGTGTGAGTAACAGTAGTGTATGTCCTCAGGGTGGTAAGAGTGTGTGTGTGAGTAACAGCAGTGTATGTCCTCAGGGTGGTAAGAGTGTGTGTGTGAGTAACAGCAGTGTATGTCCTCAGGGTGGTAAGAGTGTGTGTGTGAGTAACAGTAGTGTATGTCCTCAGGGTGGTAAGAGTGTGTGTGTGTGAGTAACAGTAGTGTATGTCCTCAGGGTGGTAAGAGTGTGTGTGTGAGTAACAGCAGTGTATGTCCTCAGGGTGGTAAGAGTGTGTGTGTGAGTAACAGCAGTGTATGTCCTCAGGGTGGTAAGAGTGTGTGTGTGAGTAACAGCAGTGTATGTCCTCAGGGTGGTAAGAGTGTGTGTGTGAGTAACAGTAGTGTATGTCCTCAGGGTGGTAAGAGTGTGTGTGTGAGTAACAGCAGTGTATGTCCTCAGGGTGGTAAGATCCCCATCCGCTGGACGGCCCCGGAGGCCATCGCCTACAGGAAGTTCACCTCGGCCAGTGACGTGTGGAGCTACGGCATCGTCATGTGGGAAGTGATGTCATACGGGGAGCGGCCGTACTGGGACATGAGCAACCAGGACGTACGTCATCACTGCAGCGTTTCTTTTTTATATTCATATCATAATATTCATAATTATTATAATTTTTATTATTATAAGCTCTCAAAGATGGAATATTTCCATGAAGAGTCAATGGCTGTGTATTTATTAAAGCAGAAACAATGCATTGCTCCAGGGGATACTGTCTAATCAACTCTACGTCGCTTTGGATGAAGTTAAATACCAAATGATTATGTTATTCACGCCCCCAGGTGATTAAGGCCGTAGAGGAGGGGTACCGCCTGCCCCCCCCCATGGACTGTCCTGATTCTGTGCACCAGCTCATGCTGGCTTGCTGGCATGAAGACCGCAGCGCCCGACCCAAACACAGCCAGGTCCTCACCCTGCTGGACAAGCTGATCCGCAACCCACACAGCCTGAGGAGGAGGGAGGGAGAGAGAGCACGGTACACACACACACACACACACACACACTATACTCACACACACACACACACACACACACACACACACACACACATACACTCTCACACACACACATACACACTATACTCACACACACACACACACACACACACATACACTCTCACACACACACACACACACACTATACTCACACACACACACACACTACACTCACACACACACACACGCTCACTCACTCACACACACACACACACACACACACACTATACTCACACACACACACACACTACACTCACACACACACACACACACACACACACTCACACACTCACACACTCACACACTCACACTCACACACTCACACACTCACACACTCACACACACTCACTCACACACTCACACACTCACACACACTCACACACACACTCACACACACACACTCACACACACTCTCACACACTCACACACACTCACACACACACTCACACACACACACACACACTCACACACAGACTCACACACACACACACACACTATACACACACACACACACACATACACACAGACACACACACATACACACACACACACAGACTATACACTCACACTCACACTCACACACTATACACACACACTCACACTCACACACACTCACACACACACTCTCACACACACACACACACACACACTATACACACACACTCACACACACACACACACACACACACACACACACACACTATACACACACACACACACACTATACTCACACACTCACACACACACACACACACACACACACACACACACACTATACTCACACACACACACACACACACACACACACACACACTATACTCACACACACACTCGCACACTCGCACACTCGCACACTCACACACTCACACACACACTCTCACACACACACACACACACACTCACAGACACACACTCTCACACACACACACACACACACTATACTCACACACATACACACTCACACACACACTCACACACTCACACACACACGCAATATTTGGAAATCTCAAATGTGTTCTTTTATACTAACACACACAAAAAATAAACATATATATATATATATATATAATAAAGTCTAGGGTGGCTATGACATCTGCATAGTGCTGTACATGCACACATACACACACACTATACACACATGCACACACGCACTATACACAAACACTATACACAAACACTATACACACACAAACTATACACACTATATGCACATGCACACACACATATTGTACACACATTGTACGCACACCTAACATTAAGCTTAAGGCTAATGCTAAGACTAACCTTAAGCTTAAAGCTAATGCTAACCCTAAGCTTTACCTTAATGCTAACGCTAACCCTCAGCCCCTGGTCTTTCCCAGGCCCCACACAGCCCTGCTGGAGCCCAGCCACACAGAGCGCACGGTGCTGGGATCTGTAGCGGATTGGCTGCAGGCTCTGAAGATGGAGCGTTACCATGACAACTTCACTGCCGCAGGCTACAGCAGTCTGGAGAGCGTGTCACGGATAACAGAGGAGTGAGTGCACACACACACACACACACACACACACACACACACACACCTTGAGTTTAAGTCTACGCAAACTATCCCTATTGATAATGCTAACCCTAAGCTGAGGGCTAATGCTAAATATAACCTTAATGCTAATGCTAACCCTATAAACACTATCATATCTCCCTGTCCTGTTTGTTTTCTCTTAAAAAGTGATCTGGCACGAATTGGAGTCACTTCAGCTGCACATCAGAACAAGATCCTGAGCAGCGTCCAGGGAATGTTGTCCCAAATGCAACAGATACAAAGAAGAATGGTTCCTGTCTGAGCCCATGAATTTAAAAAAAAAAACTATAAACTGCTTTATTTAAAGGGAAGGCACATGAAATAATAAAATAGTTTACCTCATCCGTGCACTTTATAAAAGAAGAGAAGAAAACGGCTGTCTGACAGGAAGAGTGTTGGTGACGTTCCCTGGGGAGTATGTGTGGACATGGTGTTGTGTATACACTTTCCCTGGGGAGTATGTGTGGACATGGTGTTGTGTATACACTTTCCCTGGGGAGTATGTGTGGACATGGTGTTGTGTATACACTTTCCCTGGGGAGTATGTGTGGACATGGTGTTGTGTATACACTTTCCCTGGGGAGTATGTGTGGACATGGTGTTGTGTATACACTTTCCCTGGGGAGTGTGTGGACATGGTGTTGTGTATACACTTTCCCTGGGGAGTATGTGTGGACATGGTGTTGTGTATACACTTTCCCTGGGGAGTATGTGTGGACATGGTGTTGTGTATACACTTTCCCTGGGGAGTGTGTGGACATGGTGTTGTGTATACACTTTCCCTGGGGAGTATGTGTGGACATGGTGTTGTGTATACACTTTCCCTGGGGAGTATGTGTGGACATGGTGTTGTGTATACACTTTCCCTGGGGAGTATGTGTGGACATGGTGTTGTGTATACACTTTCCCTGGGGAGTATGTGTGGACATGGTGTTGTGTATAAACTGTTGTTTGTACTCTGCGGCCGTTCTGCTGCTGCATGGTCTCAGTGTGCGGCCCAGAGGGACGCTCTCTGCTGCACTCTTGCTCTTGTTCGGTTGGATTGAAGCATTTTGTGCCATTGGGAAATTTTGGGATATTTGATTCCTGCACCTCAGAGTCCAAAAGCTGAGAAAGCGTCTTTTCCTGCATCTGTAACACATGAGAAGCTGAGAATTTTTTCTTACCTTCAAAAGAGGTGAAGCAATCTGCTGTACAAAATGTTTCTCACTGGCTGTGAAAATCTGAAATCACAGAAGAAAGGGAAAGCAAGCAAAGCCCCTGGATTTGTTAAGGTCAGTATTTCTGAACAAGTTCAGGCATATTTTCAAACCCCTTTAGTATGTGAGCGATTAACACTCTTGAGTAAAATGTCACAGCTAAGTGCTGAGTCAAATTTCATGTCATAGTTTGTCATTTCATTAAACCTTGTTCAGTTTTCCATAATAATAATTTATATTGTAACAAATGACAATATGTATTATTCTTGTTAGAAAGAAGTGCTTTTGCTTGCATGAGCTCCTGTACGATATAGTGCAGGGATCATCAAATCACCGTCCTCTCTCTCTTCACCTGGGAGTGTCCAGTCATTAGCAATAATTGTTGAAGATTTGATGATTGCTGATATAATGCGTGATAGATTCGCTCATCTGAGAGATGAACATGTCTGAGCGATAAACATCTGAGTAATTAATGATGTGGGAATAACACATCTAGGCGATTAACACTGTGTTTAACATGTCTTAGCAATTAACACTGAGCGAGTGATTAACACGTCTGAGTGATTAACACTGTGTTTAACATGTCTTAGCAATTAACACTGAGCGAGTGATTAACACATCTGAGTGATTAACACTGTGTTTAACATGTCTTAGCAAATAACAATGAGCGAGTGATTAACACGTCTGAGCAATTGACACATCTGGGCTGCGTTTCCTGAAGCCATCATAACGCTACGTCATTTGTAGCGATGTAGTCAGCTCACTCCGCTAGTGGCCACCTCTGTTTCAACCGCAAGCCTCTGATATCAGCTGTTCTTCGTTACATCTCAATCTGTTAAGCAATATGTACACTAATCATTATACAGTTGTATTTGGCTAATAATATTGCTAAAATACCACATTAATGGGACTGTTTTCATGCAAAGAATAAAATTGTCCATTATGAAGGATGGATGGTGCACTTTATTGAACATGTTGCCTGATTGCCTTTTAAATGATATTTATAAACTGATGATTTCCCACTCTCTCTGTGGGCTAGAGCGATGTTTAACCATCATTCTTTCTTTGTTTTTTTGGACACCGTAGTCCAAAAAAAATAATGTTTCTTTATTCAGCGGCACATCCTCTAACAATATCTCCATTTCGTTTGCTGTGAAGCTGTGGGACCGCTTCTTTGTTTTTTTTTGGCCTTAGCTTATGTTGTTTTCGTGTTGGTGCATTTTGCTTGTTGGTGCGCTTTTATTGAAAATGTCAGCTAATCAGAGAAAATAGTGAATTACACCGGTAATGTGATGGTGCTTCTGGCAAATCAACCCTGATTGCAAAGTCATTTAAGGCTCCATGACAAAGATATTAAAGCAATGTAAATAAACATGACCTGCCAAAGAAGGCGTATTGCCAGGTGGCGCAGTGGGACGAGGCGTGATACCACAATCTGAGGTGCCGGGATAGTTCGGGGAACACACCCAGAAAAGTAAACGACTTTAGTTAGGTATACCTTTCGAGGCTTCATAAAATGCTAAGAGAAATGTGGCCCGGAGTGATTAATGATGTGGGAATAACGATGTGGGAATGACACGTTTGAGCGATTAACACATCTGAGCGATTAACACATCTGAGCGATTAACACTGTGTTTAACATGTCTTAGCAATGAACAAATCTGAGGGATTAACACGTCTGAGATATTATATGTCGGAACGCTTTACACTGGGCAATTAACACGTCCGAGCGATTAACACGGTGTGATAAATACCTCTGAGCGAATAACACCTCTGAGCGATGAGCACGTCTGACAGATTAATATGCCTCATGGCCATATATGTACTGTGTATAAATGTTTTTGTATTAATATCTCTCTCTCCAGTGTCTACACCTGCTGCTGCAGTCCTTTTTAAGTTGAGAATCAGAGAGCGTGTCTTTCTCTGATGAAGTAAAGAACATTTTCTCTCTGCCCCTCTGCTTCCAGGATGAAAACTCACCCACAATTCCCACTGTAGCTCAAGTCCATGAACTGAGGACGTATTTAAGAGTGTATTAAAAACATGTAATGAATGATACTAAAACCATATGGGAATATAACAAAGATGTTGCTCCTGCTGATGATTCATCTCTTTATTTAGTTTTTCTGTGTGGCAGATTACATTACATTACATTATTGACATTTGGCAGACGCTCTTATCCAGAGCAACGTACAGCTGATTAGACTAAGCAGGAGACAATTCTCCCCTGGAGCAATGCAGGGTTAAGGGCCTTGCTCAAGGGCCCAACAGATTGTCTTAAGAGTGCTACCAGTTAAGGCAGTCCTGTCCACTTTAGTATATGCGAAGGGAGGATCCATTTTCAGCCTGGAAAGAACTAGCTGGAGGCGGTGCTCAGCTGAAGCTGGGGCGTATGCACACCTGCCCCCCTGCTCACACACACACACACACACCTGTCCCCTCCACACACACCTGCCCCCCTGCTCACACATACACACACCTGCCCCCCTGCCCCCACACACACACACCTGCCCCCCTGCCCTCACACACACACCTGTCCCCTCCACACACACCTGCCCCCCTGCTCACACATACACACACCTGCCCCCCTGCTCACACATACACACACCTGCCCCCCTGCCCTCACACACACGCCTGCCCCCCCACACACACCTGGTAAGAGGGGAACTTTGTCTGTGGGGTCACTGTGTGGGGTCGTGGAGTCGTGGAGTTTTGCTTCATTTCTGTGTGTCAGTCAGGGATCTGTGTGGGGTCATGGAGTTTAGCTTCATTTCTGTGTGTCAGTCAGGGATCTGACTGAGATATGCAAGGGCTGTGGGGCGAGATGGTGAACTAGAATGTACTGTACAATGCATTTTATTTAGTTTATTATGGAAGAATCCTAACAGAACATCATCTATTTTTTTTGTCTGAAGCATTTGACTTGCAGATGATTATTATTATACATTAACACATTTTCAGTTGTTATTTTTCTCTTGTTTATTAAATTGTTTTGCACTGATGAATTTAGGTATGTGTAAATTATGTCATGTATTTATGGTCTTTTATATCTAATTTGTAAAATAATAGTGAAATGCAGAAAAAGGAGGATTACTGAGGAGCATTCTTATTAAAATAGAAACTGAAAAATATTTTGTGTCATCCCTGCTTTTTATGATGAAGATAATTGTATACGATATGTCAAAATTAGATTTTTTTCAGTTTAATGATTAATTTCTTATGTCACGCCCCTTTATGTAAAAATGTAAAAATATATTTTTATTGGGAAAAGTTTATGTAATGTTCTCTGTGAGGGGGTAGTGAAGATCTTTATGTTTTTTAAACGTGTTTGAAAATGGTGATTTTTGTGTAAAAGTGCTTGTGCTTTTAGAGTTTAGAATCTTTTATTTATTATTAGTAGCTTCATCAACCAGACCCCTAACACATAAATGAACATGAAAATAAGAAGAAAAAAGCAACATTCTGGGGGGGGGGGGGGGGGGGGGATTACATTTCAATAAAAGTAACCCAAGTGTTTTGGACATTTCAAATACTAATAAAAATAAGTTTACGTCTGTCTAAATGCAGAACGTTATTTTGTTATTTTATGTTAAAACTACTAAAGAAACATTTGTAATTATTACAAAATGTATTATTCCAAAACATGCATCGTACGGATTTGAAGGTTAACATAGGATCACTGGGGAAAGACTATAATTTAAGTCGTATAAAATAAAAATGTAATATGTTTATAAGTTAAATGTTGTAGGAGTCAACATTTAACATGTAAAGCACCTGTCTATCAGCACTACGTTAGGCCTATGTATCTGTAGCATTATCTAAATAAACATATCATTATATACATTTAACATTTAATTATTTCTGTTTTTTAAATCATTAAAGACTAGGGAAGCTACGTATCCAATATTTCGGTTTCTAAACTGCCAAACTCTTTTCTCATAGAAACAAATAACTAACACTTTTCAAAATGTATTATATACACATGTCTAGAAATTTCTGTTAATTTAAAATGTCTTAATATGCTTTAACTTAAAAAAACTAACAAAAACCTTTATATACATATATATATATAAATATCTTATTTTCATGTTCATTTATGTGTTAGGGGTCTGGTTGATGAAGCTACTAATAATAAATAAAAAACGATTCTGAACAAGCACAAGCACTTTTACACAATTTTTTAAAAATTGTATATGAAATTTTTTTTCAAAATTTAAAAATCATAAAGGAGCGGGACATAAGCAATTAATCATCAAACTGAAGAAATCACATTTTGACACATACTGTATCCACTTCTCACTGTTGTGATGTGGGTTATTTGCATTACTGTCACCTTCCTGCCAGCTTTGACCAGTCTGGCCCTAATCCTCTGACGTCTCTCATGAACAAGGTGTTTCTGTCTGCTGCTCACTGGCTTATTATTATTATTTTATTTTATTTTATTTTTTCCACCAGTCTTTGCAAACTCTTGAGACTTGTTTGTGTGAAAATCCCAAGAGATCAGCAGTTTCTGAGATACTCAAACCACCCTGTCTGCCACCATCTTAGATTCCACTGTCACTTGGATAACATTTTTTCCCCATTCTGATGGTTGATGTGAACATTAACTGAAGCTCCTGACCTTGTATTTACATGATTGTATGCATTGCACTGCTGCCACACAATTGGCTGATTAGATAATCGCATGATTAAGTAGGTGCAATAAAGTAAATATGTTCCAAATAAAGTGCTTGGTGAGTGTATGTGTACAGTAGGCTGCAGAAATATGGCCACCCCTGGTTGTTACAATGAATCTGTATGTGATCGCAAGCAAACCTGAACTCTAAATGGTAAAGAGTTAAACATGAGACCTTGACATGAGAGCCGCAGGGTGTGCTGGCTTTCGTCTCCACCTTAAAATAAGCAACCAATTCAGACCCAAGAAACCAGGTGAGGTGAGTTAACTGTGTAATCAACGGCTTTCATTGATCAATTAATGCCAAGTAACAATGAAAGCCAGCACACCCTGTGGCTCTCAAGGACCTGGGTTGCTGACCCCTGCTCTAAACAGTCCAAGGATTTCAGAATGAAGATGGTTCATTCCCATCAAGAAGGAAGAAGGCTACAAATCTCAATGTTTCAAACAACCTATTTCCAATGTCAGAAACATTATTATAAAATGGAAGATAGATGGAACAGTTGAAGTCAAGGCAAAGTCTGGAAGACCAAGAAAGATTTCAGATAGAATGGCCCAATACCTGGTGAGAAATACTCAGAAGAACCCACACATCACTGCAAAGAAAATAGCAAACACAGGTCTAGCTGTTCACAGGACAACAATGCAACATACTTTAAACAGAGAACTACATGGCACAGTTGCCAGAAAAAACAACCTCAACACAAAATTAAGTGTCTGAAAACTGAGAAGCCTGAAGCCTATTGGAACAATGTGCTTTGGACTGACAAAACCAAAATTGAACTTTTAGGCGACCACCAATGAAGGTATGTATGGAGAATAAAGGATGAAGCCTTTGTAGAGAAGAACACCGTGCTAGCTGTGAAGCATGGAGGTGGATCCATTATGCTTTGGGGTTGTGTGGCAGCTGGGGGCATAGGAAATATTGTGTGAGTGGAAGGAAAAAGGGATTCCACTAAATATCAAGAAATTCTAGAGGCTAATGTTCTTGTGGTAATCTTGTGGTATAGCCTCTATATTGTTGCTCTCTAAGTGTTCTTTGAATGGTTGATTGAGATACAGTACTGTGCAGACTTAGGCTCCCTAGACTTTATTGTATATATGGTTTTTTTTTGTGTGTGTGTTTGTATAAAAGAACACATTTGAGATTTCCAAATATTCATTTTTATTGGGAGACATTTTTGTATTTAATTAAAGAAAAAAAAAAAAGTTACTGTAAGCAATTAACTACTTTTTACACAAAAACTTGATCAAGGCTGTCTGAGATCAAAAGCAAGGAGCCAACCAAAGTCTGCAGAAGAACTGCGGTAAGTTCTTCAACATGTTTGGAACAACCTGCTGATTGTCTTAGCCAACGCTGTCCTTCATTGAATTATTTTTGAAAGAATCTTACCTGTACAGAATGTTATACAGGTGCCTAAGACTTTCACACAGTACTGTACCTTAACCCCTGCCTTGTAGAGATTGTTTGTAACGTCACCGACTGATGTTTTGTAGTTTTTCTTCACAGCTCACAATGTTTCTGTCATTAACTGCTGTGGTGTTCCTTGGTTCACCTGTTTGATGTCTATTGTACGCCAGCGGTTTATTTATTTTTCAGGACATTCCAAGTTGTTGTACAAGCTATCCCCAATGCTTGTGCAATGGCTCCGATCTTCAAAATGGCTTGCTTTTCTCCCAAAGACAGCTCTCTGGTCTTGATGTTGATTCATCTTTTCTATTACAAATCCAGTCTTCACAGGAAAAAGCTGAAGACTAAAACCAAGAGTAGACATTCAGAACTATTTATTGTTTAACCAACAAATCTAACTGATCTCTTCTGGGCAAAAAAGAACACTTGTCAGTCAGATGTTCCAATACTATACAATATTGCTCAACTAAATTAAACTAATATTCTTCACCAGTCAATGACACCCCCCTGATCCTCCTGTGTGACTTCAACCTCAACTCAGAGTCCACCCAGTCTACCTTTCTCTCCCTCCTCTCTTCTTTTGACCTTACCCTCACTCTTTCCCCTCCCACCCACAAAGCAGGCAACCTTCTTGACCTCATCTTCGCAAGGAGCTGCACAACAACCAACCTCTCTGTAACACCACTCCATATATCTGACCACTCCTTCATCTCTTTCTCTCTTCCACTCTCCTCTAACACCCATCCATCTCTCCCACCATCCACTGTCACCTGTCGACGGAACCTACGCCACCTGTCTTCCTCCACCCTCTCATCTACAATCCTCTCCTCCCTACCATCCGCGGAGTCTTTCTCTCGACTGTCTCCCGATGATGCGGCTACAACTCTCATGTCCTCCCTCTCATCTTCCTTTGACTCTCTGTGTCCCCTCACCACCAAATTAGCTCGGGCCTCCCCCCCCAGTCCTTGGCTTTCTGATGCTCTAAGAGCTGTCCGAACCAAACTGCGGGCAGCGGAGAGAAAATGGAAAAGGTCCTGTCTCCCCAGTGATATGGCTTCCTTCCATGCCCTCTTATCATCTTTCCATTCGTCTGTCTCTCTAGCTAAATCTTCCTTCTTTCACTCGAAAATTAACGCAGCCGCCTCTAATCCCCGCAAACTGTTTTCAACTTTCTCCTCTCTTCTGACCCCCCCTCCCCCCCCACCCCCCTCATCACTCACACCTGATGACTTTGTCTCCTTCTTTGAAAAGAAGGTCGATGCTATTCGCAATTCCTTCTCCCAACCCTCCACCCCTGCTGACCCTCCTACCCTCCCCAACTCCCTAACCTCCTTTTCTCCCCTCTCTGATGCCGACACACTGAAACTCCTTACATCCCACCGCCCGACCACCTGTCCTCTTAACCCCATCCCCTCTCCCCTCCTACAATCTATATCTGATGACATTCTCCCTTTTCTCTCCTCTCTAATGAACACCTCCCTCTCTTCCGGCACCATGCCCTCTTCCCTGAAGAGGGCCAGAGTCACTCCCCTGCTCAAAAAACCTGCTCTTGACCCCTCTGCCCTGAACAACTACCGGCCTGTCTCTCTTCTTCCCTTTCTCGCTAAAACTTTGGAACGGGCAGTCTGCTCCCAACTGTCCACTTATCTTCTCCAGAACAATCTCCATGACCCCAACCAGTCTGGCTTCAAGAGTGGCCACTCCACTGAGACCGCCTTGCTCGCGGTCACTGAGGCACTCCACTCTGCTAAAGCCAAATCCCTCTCCTCTGTCCTCATCTTCCTCGACCTGTCGGCCGCCTTCGATACAGTCAACCATGAGATTCTGCTCTCATCGCTGTCTGGGATGGGTGTCACAGGGTCTGCACTCGCTTGGTTTTCCTCCTACCTCTCTGGTCGCTCCTACCAGGTGACTTGGAGGGGCTCAGTCTCCGACCCTCACCCCCTACGAACTGGAGTCCCACAGGGCTCAGTTCTTGGGCCTCTCCTCTTCTCGCTATACACCATGTCTCTTGGTTCTGTTATCTCTTCCCATGGCTTTTCTTATCATTCTTACGCTGATGACACCCAACTCTTTATTTCCTTCCCCCCCGACACCCAAGTCACCACACGGATCTCTGCCTGCTTGGCTGATATCTCTGCGTGGATGACTTCCCACCACCTGAAGCTGAACCTTGCCAAAACTGAGCTTCTCTACATCCCTGCTAAGTCCTCTCCATCAATCGACCTCTCATTGACTGTTGAGGACTTAGTAGTTTCCTCCTCCCGTACGGCAAAGAATCTTGGGGTAACTCTTGATAACTGCCTCACCCTGGCTCCACAAGTATCCTCCACTGCCAGAACCTGCAGGTTCTTTCTGTATAATATACGCCGTATCCATCATCTCCTGACTGAGAAAGCCACCTAGCTCCTAGTCCAAGCGCTCGTCATTTCCCGCCTGGATTACTGCAACTCCCTCCTAGCCGGTCTCCCAGCGTGTGCCATCAAGCCCCTCCAGCTGGTCCAGAATGCTGCAGCCCGCCTGATCACCAGTCAGCCCAGGTCAGCCCCGCTTCTCATTGGCCTCCACTGGCTTCCTATTGCCGCACACATCCGTTTCAAGGCCCTAGTGTTGGCATTTCAGGCTGCTAAGGGGACTGCCCCACC
The DNA here is from genome assembly GCF_963514075.1 of Conger conger. Lineage (NCBI taxonomy): Eukaryota > Metazoa > Chordata > Actinopteri > Anguilliformes > Congridae > Conger > Conger conger. The sequence goes on along the minus strand of NC_083772.1, from coordinate 116,187 downwards.
TTAGATACAATCCTTGATCACTCCCTACTCCCCAGCTAGACCACTCCGGTCTGCCAGCTCTGGTCGCCTTATGGTCCCCTCTCTACGTACACCTGGCAGTCGAGCTGCTCGTTCACGCCTGTTTTCCGTTCTGGTTCCTCAGTGGTGGAATGACTTGCCTACCACTGTCAGAACAGCAGAATCCCTCCCCCTATTTCGACGCAGACTCCAAACCCACCTTTTCAAACTGTACCTTAGTCCTCCCTCCTGATTTCCCCTGCCCCTCCTTTCTGATATCCCTAACCTTGTCTGTTTAGTACAGCATTTCATGTGTATTTTGCTAGTTCTGGATGCGATGCTTTGACTTATGGTAGAACCTATGCACTTGTAAATCGCTTTGGATTAAAAGCGTCTGCCAAATGACTGCCAAATGTATGCAAAATTAGACACATTAGAGTACTTCAAAACATAAATCAGAAAAGGTTGCAGTAATGCTTCGAAGAGCAATTGGTGAAATTGGATTGGTAGATGCTTGGAGAAACCTACACCCAAAGGAAAAATATTTTATTTTGTATTTGTCATCAGCAAATAAATATTCTAGGCAAGATTATTTGTTTGTCTTCAAAAAAGATGTGCACAAAATAAAGAAATGTGAAATAGGGCAAATACTTCTTTCAGACCTTCCATATATAGTACTGTGCAAAGGTTTTAGGCAGGTGTGAAAAAATGCTGTAAAGTAAGAATGCTTTCAAAAATGGAAATGTTAATAGTTTTTGTGCACTTGCACAAAGTTATGGATTTAGTAGGCATATAGTCAGGTGTATGATTAACCAAAATAGTTTCTCTCGGTGTCTCTTTCTCTCTTCATGAAGACCAAAGTAAAGATCCCAGGGGCAGATCTGTGGCCACAGCTTGGGGCAGGAGAAGCAGAGGTGATTAATGTCTCTTATAATGGGAGAGAGGAGCTCAGAAATGTAGTCCACTTAAAAATAGACACCCTTTTGTAAATTTCATTGAAGGGTTGGTTGTTTTTTCTACTGTCGAGTCGCCAACATGTAAACAGTAGTTTTGAGACTGGAAACCCCATATAAAAACCTGAGAGAGCCTGAGAACCCTGAGAACCCTAACCCCCCCCACACACACACACACCTGAGAGAGCAGACTCACCCCCCCCCCCCACACACACACACACACACCTGAGAGAGCAGACACCCCCCCACACACACACATACCTGAGAGAGCAGACACATCCCCCCCACACACACCTGAGAGAGCAGACTCACCTCACATCATTATCATCATCATCATCACCACCATCACCACCACCACCAACATCATCAACATACATATATTATCATCATCATCATCACCAACAACATACATTATCATCATTACCAACATCATCATCATCACCAACATACATTATAATCATCACCAACATCATCAACATACATACATCATCATCATTACCAACATCATCATCAACAACATACATTATCATAATTACCAACATCATCACCAGCAACATACATTATTATCACCACCAACATCATCAACATACATACATTATCATCATTACCAACATCATTATCACCAACAACATACATTATCATCATTACCAACATCATCATCATCAACAGCATACATTATTATCATCACCAACATCATCAACATACATACATTATCATCATCAACATACATACATTATCATCACCAACATACATACATTATCATCATCATCACCAACATCATCAACATACATACATTATCATCATCATCACCAACATCATCAACATACATACATTATCATCATCATCACCAACATCATCAACATACATACATTATCATCATCATCACCAACATCATCAACATACATACATTATCATCATCACCAACGTCATCAACATACATACATTATCATCATCACCAACATCATCAACATACATACATTATCATCGTCATCATCACCAACATCATCAACAACATGCATACATTATCATCATCACCATCATCACCAACATCACCAACATCATCAACATACATACATTATCATCATTACCAACATCATCATCATCACCAACATCATCAACATATATCATCATTACCAACATCATCATCATCACCAACATACATTATCATCATCACCAACATCATCAACATACATCATCATCATCATCACCAGGTGTTTTCCTATAAATCATGGCCAGAGCTGATCCCTGCAGGCTGCTTGGGAACCTGCAGGATGGGCGTCAGGATAATGATGGGAATCCACCATGATCTCCACACTCAAGCCTGCACCCTGTACAATGACTTAGAGTTATGGTCTGAAGAGTTATGACATAAAGGGTTATGGTCTGAACAGTTATGACAAAGGGTTATGGTCTGAACAGTTATGATAAAGGGTTATGGTCTGAACAGTTATGACAAAGGGTTATGGTCTGAACAGTTATGACAAAGGGTTATGCTCTGAACAGTTATGACATAAAGGGTTATGCTCTGAACAGTTATGACAAAAGGTTATGCTCTGAACAGTTATGACATAAAGGGTTATGCTCTGAACAGTTATGACATAAAGGGTTATGCTCTGAACAGTTATGACAAAGGGTTATGCTCTGAACAGTTATGACATAAAGGGTAATGGTCTGAACAGTTATGACAAAGGGTTATGGTCTGAACAGTTATGACATAAAGGGTTATGGTATAAAAAGCTATATTAAGGCTTATGATATTATAGTTCATGATATAAAAGGTTATGATATCAAGAGGTATGATACAAAGCGTTATGATAAAATGTTATGATATAAAGGGTTATGATATGAAAGGATACGATAAGCATTTATATAATGGCTTTTCACAACAGCAGGCAACTCAATGTGGTTTACAGTGATGAGGGTGAAACTCTCCTCAACCACCAAAGTGTAGCACCCAACTGGGTGATGGGACAGCAGCCATTTTGTGCCAAATGCTCAGCACACATGAGCTGAGGTGGAGAGGGAGAAAAGAGGTCTAAGATCAGCAGGGCCACTGAAACAGAACATCGTGTTTGATGGCCATGGATGAAAAGCAATTTTCTACAAAAAATTTTAGCGGGATAATTTTGATGGAAGAGGCAAAGACAATGCATAATCCACACATACCTGGAGAGAAACCATGGATGTTTTAAGGCTAGCCATGGGTGGCTAGCTCTGGGTGGCTACAGTTTCAAAGGCTGTCATGGTCTTTGCCAGCTGAGGATGCAATAAGAAATTTTGTCAGCCATCGCAAATACCTAAATGGCAAACAATGTATAGAATGTTCTAATGAGAGCCCAAGTTCCCCTTGCCTGATTATTGGTTATTAGTGTAAACTTATAAGTGTAGGTGATAATGGCATATAAAGCTAAGGTGAAGCCATTTTATACTATGTGAATGTTTATGTAACCTATGTTAATATAACCTTAAACAAATCATGAAAGTGCCATTTTACTTTGTCTACTGTTCCTTTAACAAGTGCAGCAGTGGGTGTCTCGGTGGCGCAGCCTGTAGAGCACTGACCGCATGCTCATTGCGAGCCGCGACGTCAGCGGTTCGAATCCGACCGTCTGACATTTGTCGCATGTCTTTCCCACTCTCGCTCCCACTCTTCCTGTCTCTCTATACTATACTGTCCAATAAAGCTGAAAAAGGCCTAAAAAATATCTTAAAAAAACCAAAACAAGTGCAGCAGTAATAGTCAATCAGTGTAACTATAGCACCGTTTTCTAGAAAGATTGTAGAGTAGCTAATAAGACGAGTTGCAGGGAAGTTGCAGCGAGTGTGAAAAGAAGCAAGTACAATGTTAACCTTTATTTTCCCCAATTTTGGAGGATTTTGTGTTCACCATCCATCTACCTTGCTGATTTCTGTTATTTTTATTTGAGGATTTGGTGAGTTAAAGCTATTTATCCCCGTGTAAATTAGCATGCTATCTTTATCTTCCAAGGTCGACATGGTTTTTTGTTTTTTTTAATGAAAGAACAGATAATACAAACAATCAGGTGAACAATATTAGCACATACAGAACATCAAAGGTCATAGTATAAAGAGTATACAATACAGTTATTCACATACAATTACTTAAAAAATGTGACATGCACGCACAAATAAAACACATTTAGCCAGGATCTCTAATGTTTCAATAATTTGTCATTCTTTGCATTTTTAAACAAATTGAGAGATTTGAGGAGAAATTTTAATTCAATGAGAAAATGATATTTCAGGTAATGACTTAGCAAACTTCTGTTTATGAACTTGGCATATAAAATAATGAAATTAACTACAAATTCAAGAGTGCCATCTACTGGGTTATCATAGTAACATATAATGTCCTTTAGAGTAAAAGAATAAACAGAGTTAGCAGCTTCAAAAACATGAGATTCTAGGTCTTTCCAAAATTTTTGGGATATTTCACAGTCAAAGAACAGATGAGATATTGTTTCTATATTATGATTGCAAAAAGAGCAAGAAGTATCAATGTCTACAAACTCAGCAATAAGGCAATTAACAGGGTATATCTTATGTAAAATATTGAAGTGCACTACCTTAGCTTTGTTTAGAATACAGTACTTATAGGGTAAAAATTTGCTTATTCTTTCTTTGAAAAGTCTGGCGAATATGCTTATTATTACACTTAATATCTGTTAGTTCAATTCCATCTAACATCAAAAGAGGCTGTGTCATAAAATTCTCACTATAACTTAAATGGCTTTTCACAAGTTGAGTTATTCCAGCAGGAATAGCACGAGTTAAAGATTTAAAATCTTTGAAGGGAATAGGGAAACTGTGCACAGATATAAACCGTTCATAGGACAGCATATTACCAAAGTCATCGAAAAGATGAAGAACATTATTTATACCTCTTTGGAACCATCTAGGAAAGAATAAGGATTTGTTTCTGATCATTATGTCACAATTATTCCAGAGAAAAGCTTTGTGAAGCGAGAAATTGTGTACAAAGGACAGCTTCCAAGCTAGAAGGGCTTGCTGGTGAAATTTTGATAACTTGATGGGCAATCTGTTTGGAAGAAAGTTGCATGACAAAAGAAAAGAAAGACCTCCAACTTTGCTAAAAAATATAATTTGGGATGAAATACCAAACAGAAACAAGATTAAGACATATTTTTAAAAGTGACCTTAAAAGTGTTAATGGAATCAATGGAATCCAGGATTTCAAGACCACCCCCTGCTTTACTATTGGACAGAACACATTTTTTATGTTTATGGGACTTGTTTTTCCAAATAAAATCTAGAAAATGTTTATTTATTTCTGTTGCTGTTGAATCTTTCACAAATAAGGATAAAGAAGGATACACAAAACGAGAAAGGCCTTCTGCTTTAGAAAGGAGAACTCTACCTAGGATAGACAAATCTCTTGCCAAATGTTGAAAATTAATTTGGTCTTCTTTAGTCTACCTGAGAAATTTAGATGTTGTCTAGCTATAAGATTTTTTGTCATAAATATTCCTAAATATTTAACAGAGTCCTTAATCAGAATATTTTCAATTGCAGTATCCTCACAATCATGCAAAGGTAAAATTTCACACTTGGACATATTCAATCTTAAACCCGAAGCATTGGAAAATTGGTTAACCAAATAAATAGCATTGGACATTTGTGTCTTATCTTTTAGAAAAATTGGAAATTCCTTTAAACTTTCTGTCATTTACAATATGAATTGACAATAATTTGGTAACTAAAATACATAAAAAGGGAGAAATAGAGCTACCCTGTCTGACCCCTCTATTAATTTTGAAGTTTTAAAGTTAATTATAACTAAACTGTTAATATCTTTGTAAAACATATGGACAATGTCAACAAAGTTATTACCAAAGCCAAATGCCTTGAGAGATTGTAAAAGAAAAGTATGCTCAACTGTGTCAAAGGCCTTATAAAAGTCTAAAAACTAAATAAGAGCCTTAGAATCAACTGCATCTGCATAATCCAGCAGGTCCAAACTGAGTCTAATGTTACAACTAATGTGTCGATTTCTCACAAATCCTGTTTGAGTTTCAGTTATAATGGAATCTAGACATTTCTTTAATCTGTTTCAATATGTTAAGGCCAATATCTTATAATCTATTAATAAGATAAGAGATATAATGCCCTGTTTCATTCTAACTGTCATCTGTCTCTGACTGATGCACTCTCTATACATAGAGATTAATGGACCACTAATAAGTTCCCAAAAGTGTAAATAAAATTTGACAGATAAACCATCAATACCTGGTGATTTGCCTTTCTTCATTGAGAATAATGCATCTTTAATTTCCCTAGCTGACAATTCAGAATCACAAATAGATTTAAAATCTTCATCGATTGAGGGGATATTAGTATAAATTTTGTCCATAAAATTAGCGCTATGCTTTGCATTAAAGTTCGATTCATATAATTTTTCGTAAAATGCAGTGGCAAAATTAGAAATCAACTTTGGGTCTTTAGAAGGAGTTCCATTAATATTAAGGGCAGTCAATGATTTTCTTTTAGAATTTCTTTTGTCAAGAGCAAAAAAATAAGTTGTATTCCTTTCACCATCCTCTAGCCACTTAGCTCGAGACCTAATGAATGCTCCTTTTGCCATATCTGTACTGTAGCTGGACGTCCTTCAATGGAGTTCTTCTAAGGTAATATTTTCTTTCTTCAGTAAAAGGTCAATTTTATTCATCAAATCAACTTTGAGGCTATCTATTTTTCCTTTTCTTTAATTCCTTACATCTTTTAAACGCAATATGTCTGACCTTATATTTAAAGAATTCCCATTTTTTCCTATAATCATTATTTAAGCCATCATCAAGGATTTCCTCTACACTTAATATCCATCCATCCATCCATCATCACCCGCTTATCCGGAGTCGGGTCGCGGGGGCAGTAGGCAAAGCCGGGTATTCCAGGCGTCCCTCTCCCGAGCAGCGCATTCTAGCTCCTCCTGGGGGATCCCGAGGCGTTCCCTGGCCAGGAGAGATATATAATCTCTCCAGCGGGCTCTGGGTCTCCCTCGGGGTCTCCGCCCAGTTGGACGAGCCCGGAAAACCTCCAAAGGGAGGCGCCCGGGAGGCATCCTGATCAGATGCCCGAACCACCTCAATTGGCTCCTTTCGACGTGAAGGAGCAGCGGCTCTACTCCGAGCTCCATCCGGATGTCCGAGCTCCTCACCCTATTTCTAAGGCTGAGCCCGGCCACCCTACGGAGGAAGCTCATTTCGGCCGCTTGTATATGCGATCTCGTTCTTTCGGTCACTACCCAAAGCTTGTGACCATAGGTGAGGGTTGGGACGTAGATCGACCAGTAAATCGAGAGCTTCGCCTTCCGGCTCAGCTCCTTCTTCACCACAACGGTCCGGTGCAACGCCCGCATTACTGCTGACGCTGCACCGATCCGCCTGTCGATCTCACGCTCCCTTCTACCCTCACTCGTGAACAAGACCCCGAGATACTTGAACTCCTTCACTTGGGGCAAAGACTCGTTCCCAACCCGGAGGGAGCAATCCACCGTTTTCTGGCAGAGAACCATGGCCTCGGACTTGGAGGTGCTGACTCTCATCCCGGCCGCTTCACACTCGGCTGCAAACCGCTCCAGTGCGTGCTGAAGGTCACGGTCCGATGAAGCCAGCAGAACCACATCATCCGCAAAAAGCAGAGATGCGATTCTGAGGTCACCAAACCGGACACTCTCCTCACCTCGGCTGCGCCTTGAGATCCTGTCCATGAATACCACAAACAGGACTGGTGACAAGGGGCAACCTTGGCGGAGTCCAACACCCACCGGAAACATGCTTGACTTTGTGCCGAGAATGCGGACACAGCTCTCACTTTGGTTATACAGGGACCTGATGGCTCGTAACAACGGCCCCGGTACCCCATACTCCCGCAGTACACCCCACAGGGTTCCCCGGGGGACACGGTCGAAAGCCTTCTCCAAGTCCACAAAGCACATGTGGACTGGATGGGCAAACTCCCATGACCCCGCCAGCAACCCTGCCAAGGTAAAGATCCACTGTTCCACGGCCAGGACGGAAGCCACATTGCTCCTCCTGAATCCGAGGTTCGACCGTCGGTCGGAGCCTCCTTTCCAGTACCTTAGAGTAAGCTTTCCCAGGGAGGCTGAGGAGTGTGATACCCCGGTAATTGGAGCACACCCTCCGGTCCCCCTTCTTGAAAATGGGGACCACCACCCCGGTCTGCCACTCTACAGGTACTGTCCCCGATCTCCACGCGACACTGAAGAGGCGTGTCAGCCAAGACAGCCCAACAATGTCCAGAGCCTTCAGCATCTCAGGGCGAATCTCATCTACACCCGGCGACTTGCCACTGAGGAGCTTTTTGACTACCTCAGCAACTTCCGCCAGGGATATAAGTGCAGATTCCCCCGAGTCTTCAGGCTCTGCCTCTTCCACAGAGGACGTGTTGTTCGGGTTCAGGAGCTCCTCGAAGTGCTCTTTCCACCGCCCGACGATATCCCCAGTCCGGGTCAGCAGTTCTCCTCCCCTGCTGAAAACAGCCTGAGACAAGCCCTGCTTTCCCTTTCTGAGTCGTCGGATGGTTTGCCAGAACTTCCTCAAGGCCAACCGAAAGTCCTTCTCCATAGCCTCCCCGAACTCTATACCCGGGTTTTTGCTTCAGCAACTGCCGAAGCTGCAGCCCTTCTGGCCACCCGGTACCTGTCTGCTGCTTCAGGGGACCCCCGGGCCAGCCAAGCCCAAAAGGCCTCCTTCTTCAGCTTGACGGCCTCCCTCACCGCTGGTGTCCACCAGCGGGTTCTTGGGTTGCCGCCCCGACAGGCACCGATGACCTTCTGGCCACAGCTCCTGCTTGCCGCCTCTGCAATGGAGGCTTTGAACATGGCCCACTCGGACTCCATGTCCCCAGCTTCCCCCGGGATGCGTGAGAAGTTCTTCCGGAGGTGGGAGTTGAAGACCTCGCGAACAGGGGCCTCCACCAGACGTTCCCAGTTCACCCTCACTACACGTTTGGGTTTACCGGGTCTGTCAGGCAGCCTCCCCGGCCACTTGATCCAACTCACCACCAGGTGGTGATCAGTTGACAGCTCTGCTCCTCTCTTTACCCGAGTGTTCAAGACATACGGCCGCAGGTCTGATGATATGACCACAAAGTCGATCATCGATCTTTGGCCTAAGGTGCTCTGGTACCAAGTACACTTATGAGCTACCCTATGCTCGAATATAGTGTTTGTTATCGACAATCCATGACCAGCACAGAAGTCCAATAACAAAACACCGCTTGGGTTCAGATCAGGCAGGCCGTTCCTCCCAATTACCCCCCTCCAGGTTTCTCCGTCATTGCCCACGTGAGCGTTGAAGTCGCCCAGCAGAACTATGGAGTCTCCGGGTGGCACCCTTTCCAGGATGCCGCCCAGTGACTCCAAGAAGGCCGGATACTCTGAACTGCCATTTGGTGCATAAGCACAAATGACAGTCAGAGCCTTCCCCCCAGCGACACGTAGTCGCAGAGAGGCGACCCTCTCGTTCCCCGGGTGAAACTCCAACACAGTGGCGCTCAGCCGGTGGCTTGTGAGTATCCCCACACCCGCCCGGCGCCTCTCACCTTGAGCAACTCCAGAAAAGAACAGAGTCCAGCCCCTCTCCAGGAGTTTGGTTCTGGAACCAGTACTGTGCGTGGAGGTGAACCCAACTATATCTAGTTGGTACCGCTCCGCCTCCCGCACTAGCTCCGGTTCCTTCCCCACCAGAGAGGTGACGTTCCACATCCCCAGAACCAGTCTGCGACGCCGAGGATCAGCACGCCCGGATCCCCGCCTTTGCCTACTGCCCGTTGGGCAAAGCACCCGACTCCGATGCCGACCCCTGCAGGTGGTGAGCCCACAGGGCGGCGACCCCACGTGACCAGTTCGGGCTGTGCCCGGCCGGGCCCCATAGGATAAGGCCCGGCCACCAGACGAGCTCCCCTCCCGGGTCTGGCTCCAGCAGGGGGCCCCGGTTTCCCTTTTCCGGGCGAGGTAACTGGATCTTTGCGTGGCCGTGTCATGGGAGTCTTTGAATCGCTCTTAGTCCGGCCCCTCCCCCGGGACCAATTTGCCTTGGGAGACCCTACTGGGCGCTGACAGTGCCCCCGACAACCTAGCTCCCAGGATCACCGGGACACACAAACCCCTCCACCACGTTAAGGTGGCGATTCCTCGGAGGGGTACACTTAATATCTGTTAGTTAAATATCACTTAATTAAAACCCCAGCAGAATGATTAGTACCATGACTAAAATGAGCTAAGTTACCCCATAGTGTTTTCCAGAATTTTGTATCCGATGCACAAGAATGTGTTTCCTGAAGTAAAATTAAATCAGCCTCAGTTCTCTTGCACAGCAAAAAAACTGCTTTCCTCTTAGTAAGATTCCTAATACCCCTGACATTTAAAGACATAACATCAAGAGAGTTAAACGTAAAATCCATAGAAAATAAAAAAGATGAGAAAATTAAGTTTACCTGTAAACGCCGAAAACCTCAAGATGTGCTGAAGAATACTACCAAGAACGAGGTGGTGATAAACAACCATTTGAACTGGCTTAACACATAGTGACAGAGAAAAATACTATCTAACCATGTCTAATATGGGATCAAAGAACAATCAAAATAAAATAATAATTTGAACGATCCTGTAGACAGAAGCAATAAAAAAGGCAGCAACCAAGATACAATCAACTGAAGAAGAGAAACTAAAATATACTTGCCTATGTGCTTGAAAATGTATGTAACTAGTGCAGGTCCATTAGGTAAAAAATAAAACTCAAAAAGCATATAACTCTCAGTATAGTCTCGTATGAAATGTTCTTAGAACAACAAAAAGAAGAGCTTGTCAATGAGCAAATCAATAAGAGTGAAGTTTCAGTCTCACTTGAACGAAAGTAGGCCTATTACTTCATCACTTTGAAATAAGAGCACAGCTAAGCATGCGACACTTCTCAGCTAAACTGGTCATTTATCAGATACTGAGTGGGCTACCTATGTTACCTCTGAGCAGTCAATCTTTTTCCCATTTATGAAGACAAAAGGGCCTCGAAACGAGGCTTTCTTCCCTTCTCCCCTCGCTTTCTTCACTAAGGGCCAAAGCTTCTCTCGTGCAGCTCTATCCTCTAGGGACAGAGCTTCGGTGACTCTCAGTTTCTTATCAACAAGAAATTTCAAACCTTTCACCTCTCGCCATACAATATCACGGTAACGTCTCATTGCAAACAGGACGATGATTGATCAAGCTGAGTTGTCTTGTCGTCGTTGCCCAACGCGATGGACGATATCGACCCCCTCCTTCAAACTATCACGAATATTGGGAGCCGTTTTCCCGAGGATGTCAACGATCTTTCTCCTGATGTCTTCCCCATCTTCCTCTCTCACGCCATGGATCTTTAGGGACCACTTTCGGCTGTAACGCTGACCGTCAGCGACAGCCGTCTTCAGTGCCTTGTTTTCTGTTTGCAGTTTATGAATCTCGTTATTCATGCTTTCCAGTGTTCGCTTCTGTTGATTAAGGTCCAAAGTAAGCTGCTGGACTGTCGATGCTAACTTCTCCACCTGTCTTGAAGTAGACTTTTTTCAATGGCGGAGATTTTTCGGAAAGTTTCATCGTGCTTTTCAGAGAACGAATGGATTGCTGCTAGAATCTCAGCATTATCTCCACTGTCATGTTTTGTCTTTTTTTGTTGGAGGTTTTGTTGGAGTTTCTAAGGGTGGAAACGCGATGTCATCAGATTGGAAGTTAAAGTTAGCTTCGGCCCCATCTTCATTAAGTCCCTCTAAATCCTGCATGATTGCTGGGTTGTTGCTAGCAACAGGCTTGTGCAACGTTAGCTTGTCTTGTGTCGTTACTGCCTTTTCTTCTTTTCCCCATTCAAGTTAAAATCATCTCAACATATAAAAAGTCACTTGTGCATTGCCTTATGTCAGTAAATGAGATTGCATCGGTTGTTTAATCAGAAACCCTCCTAAGAACCTGGCAGAGCGAAAAACACACGCCCTCGCCACCATCTTGGCCCCCTGCAAGCTCGACATGGTTCAGTTAGCCTTGTTAGTAGAGTGACGTGAACGGCGCTATTTTAAAGTGCGGTTTCGATTAAATTAAAAATTTGCCTGTATTTAGTTGCTAGTCTTCCTCGAGTACTTCATTTTTGTTACGAAATATGTATGAATAAAATATTTGTATGTATATTGCACTGTTGTACAACAGGCCAGGATCGCTTGGTGTTTGCACACTGAAGCTGGAAATTTAAGACGGCGAGTCAGCCATAGGAGGAATTGCGTTGGATAGATGTCTGCTTCTGCAAGACCAAACTACACTCCAAAGATAAGAACATTGATTCATGCACCTGGATCGTGGTAGGACGGAACCATCCGTGTTTTGTTGCTAACCGCAGTGAAATTTTATCGGACTTGTAAAGGATTCAACAAAGGGACTGATTACACACGGTTTGAAAATTGAGTTTATTGAACCTATATATATATTAATCCGTGGAATTTTGAGTTTGTGCTTTGATTCTGTAATTACTTGTATTTTATTTTCCCATTTATTTTGTGCCGAATTGGTAATGCAAAAAGGGCTTGTGTTTCTGCACATTCTAAACTTAACTCATGTACTGGTTAGGTAAACAAATGGGGAAAGTATAACTAAAGTCTTAAAGAGGTCGAACTGAGATAAAACGAGAACTAGAGTCAGCTCAAAGAGAAACGAGAAGCTAATAGCAATTTAAAGAATCTTAAGTTGAAGATTTCCTCTTGAACCAAATGGGTTTAAATCAAACTGAGGTGAGGTGAAATAGGGAGGTATACTCATAACATAAAATTGTCATATCATTGTTCCTGCACAACATCCGGCGAATCCGTCCCTTACTCACCACCTACTCCACTCAGCTCCTTGTTCAAGCAATGGTCCTGTCCCGCCTGGACGACTGCAATTTTCTGCTGGCTGGCTTTCTAGCATCTGCCATCAGACCCCTACAATTGATCCAGAACGCCGCAGCTCAGAACATCTGTATACAATGTCCCCAGACATTCTCACGTCACCCCCCTGCTCAGCAACCTTCGCTGGCTACCTGTTATGGCTGGCATCAAATATAACATGTTCGCCTACCAGGCAATTAAGAGATCAGTCCCTGCATACATTCAATCATTAAACAGAACCTATACACCAGCCAGACCTCTCCGTCCCTCTACTTTTGGATGCCTGGCACCTCCTCTTCATTGCACCTGCAGTTCTTGGTCACGACTGCTGTCTGTTCTGGCCCCACGATGGTGGGATGCCGTTCTGACATCCACAGGAAGGTCAGAGTCTTTGACCATTTTCAAGCGCAGACTGAAGACTCATCTGTTCAGGCTGCACCTTTCCCTCCCTACCTCACTACCATGATTAACCTTGTGTGTGTGTCATGGATCATAATAACACTTATGTACAGCTATTGTAGTACTAGGGTACTCCAGCTCTGGTATGCTATTTGGTAAGTTGCTCTTTTCAAGGGATTTTCAATTTTTATCTAGGTGATCTTGCTAGAACTTGGAACTGTACTTTCCTCTTGGGTCCTGAACGTACTTGTTCCTGGGATTTATTTGCATGTTATTGTACGTCGCTCTGGATAAGCATCTGCTAAATGCCTTTAATGTAATTTGATGTAATGGTGGCAGACAGGGTGATTTGAGTAACACAGAAACGGCTGATCTCCTGGGATTCTCACGCAAATAATGGTGCAAAAAAAAACTAAAGAAAAATTCTGGTGAGAAGCAGTTCTGCAGACAGAAACGCCTTGTTAATGAGAGACATTACAATAGTGCTATGCAGAAGAGCACACTCTGACCACAACCCATGCGTGCGTGCGTGTGTGTGCGTGCGTTAGTGTGTTTGGGTGGCTTTGAGCCCAGGACCACTAAAAGTTACCTCTGCAGTTAGCTAGCTAGCTACCGAGCAGCTAGCCGACCTCAGACATCAAGCGGCTAGAAGCTACATCAGCTGCCCGACAATCTCCAGCCAGTCTCCGTGCTTCATGCACCCTACCGCCATGCTATGGTCCATCTTCCCGTTATGCCTGACAGTTCTCCATCTCGGTGTTTGGCTAAACAGCTAGCCCCAGGCTAACACTTTCGGTGTCCGGCATGAGTTTCAGATACTACTGAATCTTAACACCTGCGCCATTCCAACGTGTATCTCGGCTATCGCAGAGCTTGGAATTCTGCGCCAACCCCGTTATATCCATAGAAGTTCCCGTCGAAAGTTTATCTACCACCAGCCTAGCCTTTCTGCTCCAACCATTCCATCCATCTGGTCCACTGTCGCACGCCTGACGCGTCATCAGAGCATTGTCGCACTCGGTGTTTATACGGGAAACACCACGAGATCTCTGCACACCAGCACAGGAAACACCGCGAGATCTCTGCACACCAGCACAGGAAACACCGCGAGATCTCTGCACACCAGCACAGGAAACACCGCGAGATCTCTGCATACCCAGCATGACAGACAACGTGGAGTGGATTCCAGTGTGCGTGGAGTGGATTTTAATGTATTATGACCTCTACAGAGATTCACCTCCTCATTGATGGTCAAACTGGAACTTTTTAATGCACAGTCCATCAATAACAAATCCTCCTACATTCAAGACTATATCATGGACTAGGGCAGGGGTCGGCAACCCTGGTCCTGGAGAGCCGCAGGGTGTGCTGGCTTTCGTCTCCACCTTAAAATAAGCAACCGATTCAGACCCAAGAAACCAGGTGAGGTGAGTTAACTGTGCAATCAACGGCTTTCATTGATCAATTAATGCCAAGTAACAACGAAAGCCAGCACACCCTGCGGCTCTCCAGGACCAGGGTTGCCGACCCCTGGACTAGGGCCTAGACCTCATGTGCCTTACAGAAACATGGCACCAGCCAGAGGTTTACTCTGCCCTAAATGAAGCCTGTCCTCCTGGTTACAGCTATCTGGAGAAAGCCTGCAGCACTGGTCGTGGTGGTGGCCTAGCTGTTATACACCGACAGAAACTGGAGCTGTCCCCCATCCCTCTGCTTACACAGTCTTCATTTGAATGTCTTGCAGTTAAATGTAAGCCCCCCTTCCCCATGACCATACTTCTCATCTACCGGCCTCCCAAACCCAACTCAGCTTTCATCATCCCAGAGATGTACGACCTTCTTCACTACACTCTGTACAACCTCTGCTAATATCATAATTCTTGGAGATATAAATATTCATGTCGACACCCCTTCCTGTCACTCTGCAGCCGAGTTCCTTCAACTACTGGATTGTCTCAACCTCCAACAGCATGTCGACGTCCCCACACACTCCAGGGGACACACCCTCGACCTGGTCATCACAAACTCCGCCCCCATTAGCAATCTACAGGTCTACGATCTGGGTGTGTCTGACCACAAGACCATCTCAATGGAGCTGCTGTTTCCCTCCCCTTACAACAAGCCCAAGCGGCAAATCCATTTCAGGAGCCTGAAAAACATCAACCCAGACGCCCTGACCCTGGACCTCCAATATCTCTCCTCTGGCTCTGCTGACCTCTCAGTCACTGAGTCAGTGGACTTCTATAACCAATCTCTGAGCAGTCTCCTGGATCTCCACGCCCCTCTCAAATCCCGAACAGTCTCCTTCTCGCGCTCAGCCCCCTGGTACACCTGCGAGCTGCGGAAGATGAAGACGGCTGGGCGTGTCCTTGAGCGGCGTCTCAAGGCTTCAGGACTGACTGTTCATAAACAAGCCTACAGAGAACATCAAAAGGGCTACGCTAAGTCCCTCAGAGATTCACGGTCAAAATTCTATTCCAACATCATAAAAAATAGCCCTGGCAACTCCAAGCAACTTTTCTCTACCATAAATCACCTTCTCAAACCACCAACTCTCTCGCACTCAGAGGCAACAGAGGAGAGGTGCAACAACTACATCACGGAAACGGCTCTGGTCAGGGTCACCAACGACCTCCTGATGACAGCAGACACTGGCTCCCCATCCCTCCTCATCCTCCTGGATCTAACAGCAGCATTCTACACTGTGGACCACAACGTCCTCCTCCACTGTCTGCACTCCACCATTGGCCTTTCTGACACTGTCCACAACTGGTTCACTTCATGCCTCACTGGCAGAACTGAGCACGTAGCCCTGGGAAAGGCAAAATCCCACACCCACAATGTCACCTGTGGTGTCCCCCAGGGTTCGGTGCTGGGCCCCACTCTGTTCACGCTTTACATGCTCCCCCTTGGCCATGTCATCAGCAGACATGGAATGTCTTTCCACAGCTCTATCTAAAAACAGACCCCATCCCATCTGCACTCCTGCCATTATCCACACTAACCACCTGCCTGGAGGAGGTAGAGGCGTGGATGAAGCTCAACTTCCTACAGCTGAACAGCTCCAAGACTGAAGCCATCCTAGTCGGCACACCACACCAGGTCCGGTCATCCACCATCACCAGCATCACTTTCTCTGGCCAGAACACCCCCCTCTCCACATCAGTCACAAACCTGGGTGTTAGAATGGACTCTCGCCTCACCTTCGAGACTCACGTCAAACATCTGTGTAAAACGTCTTTCTATCACCTTAGGAACATTGCCAAACTCCGTCCCACACTCACCCTGACAGATGCAGAGAAGCTTGTCCATGCCTTTGTCTCCTCCAGGCTTGACTACTGTAATGCACTCCTCATCGGGATTCCTAGTAACGGCTTCCAGAAACTGCAGTATGTCCAAAACAGCGCTGCTAGGATCCTGATGAGGGTGCGCAAATATGATCACATCACCCCCATCCTCAAATCACTTCACTGGCTCCCCATCTCACTTAGGATTGAGTTCAAGGTCTCCCTCCTCGCCCACCAGTGCATACACGGAAATGCCCCCCACTACCTCAAGGAACTCCTTACCCCTCAGACCTCACGTACCCTCCGCTCTGCAACCACCAACCTCCTCAAACCCCCCAGGACCAAGCTCCGCACAATGGGGGTTCGGCCATTCTGCTCGGCCGCTCCCAGTCTGTGGAATGCTCTCCCCGACCACATGAGGGCACCACAGACTGTGGATACCTTTAAACGAGGTCTAAAAACCTACCTTTTTTCTAGAGCCTTCTGCTAGATTTTAAATTTTTCTCATGTTTTGTATTTCTTTTTTAGCACTTCTGCTTTTTAATCTGTAGCACTTTGAGATTTTTAAAAAAATATATAAAGTGCAATACAAATAAAATGTATTATTATTAGTGCGTGTGTGCGTGTGTGTGTGTGTGTGTGTGTGTGTGTGTGTGTGCGCCTGCCTGCCTGCGTGCGTGCGTGCGTATGTGACAGTGTGGCTGTGCGTGCGTGCTTGTGTGTATGTGTGTGTTTTTTGCTTTCCCTTTAGCTGACCCCTTCAAAGCTCTATCCTGTCCATCCCTCTATCCCCCCCATAACCAGCACCAGACCAGTCTGGACCAGTCTGTCCCACTCCCCTCCCTGTGTGAGCTGGCCTCCCCAGCACCCCCCTGTGGTGGCACCAGGCGCAGCACTGGGCTGAGGATCACACAAAGGGCCCATTCACGCACAGAACCATCTTCCCTGGAACTTCACATGTAAAAATGCAGAATTTGAACATCTCAATAATAAAATGAAATAGGATTGAAAATGTATTTTACTCTCATGGAATATAAGAAAATAAGAGAAAACCAAAAACAGTTCATGCATAACCATTTCTCCAAAACTGCCATTGTTACCTTCGCACAGGCCTGTTTGTGAGTGAAATCAGGAGCCGTCTTTAATGAACACAGAGCCCAAAGTATCTGCGTATCTGTGTGTGCGTATCTGTGTGTTTCTCCTGCATGTGTGCATATGTGCGTATCTGTGTGAGTTCTGCAGTGTGTGTGTTCTGCAGAGACCAGAGGACAGATCAGCCTACAGTATCAGCACTGTAGTCCCTCCACAGTCAATACTGACATTCTCTCAGGAGCCATTCATGCCAAGGTCAGAGGTCAGAGGTTAGTGCGATCAGAAAACATGCAGACTGCTATGGGCAGCATGAGCACATGGCCTGATCTGAGCCATCTGTCCCTGACTGCAATGTGCCCAGAGACATGCTCATGAGCTGGCACACGGCAGTTATGGCCGAATATGCTGCTGCACCAATCAGAGACCAGAGTTCTGGCTGAACATGCCTTTGAACCAATCAGCTAGCCCACTGCACTGTGAATCTGATGCCTCAGGAACAGAAACTGAGCAGACGCCTCGGGAACAGAAACTGAGCAGACGCATCGGGAACAGAAACTGTGCAGACGCCTCGGGAACAGAAACTGAGCAGACGCCTCGGGAACAGAAACTGAGCAGACGCCTCGGGAACAGAAACTGAGCAGACGCCTCGGGAACAGAAACTGAGCAGACGCATCGGGAACAGAAACTGTGCAGATGCCTCGGGAACAGAAACTGAGCAGACGCCTCGGGAACAGAAACTGAGCAGACGCCTCGGGAACAGCAACTGAGCAGACGCCTTGGGGAGACCTCATGGCTCAGGGGTTGCAGCACTGCATCTCAGAGTTTGGGTAAAGCCAGATGCATTGTGGGAATGCACTGTGATGCTCGTTCCTCGCAAGGGCCAGCTCCCAGGACTCCTAAAAATACAAATAATGTCCTAAATCATTATGATCTGCTAATAACTTTGTCATATTTAACACACATTTAAAATAGCTGGATGGATGGATTTACAATCAGTTTTTTCAATCTAAACAAAAAGTAAATAACTTCTTGGGGCGGCATTGGTGGGTTTGCTGGTTCGATTCCACCCTGAGTGTCCCTGAGCAAGACACCTAACCCCCAAATGCTCCTGAAAAGCTGGTTGGTGCCTTGCATGGCAGCCAATCGCCGTTGGTGTGTCAGTGTGTGTATGACTGGGTGAATGAGAAGCATCAATTGTACAACGCTTTGGATAAAGGCGGCATATAAATGCCAACCATTTACCATTCCTTTGATCTGGTAAGAGCAGAAGTGATGCCCATTTTCTGCCTCGTGAATGGCTGTGCAACCAATATTCGCAGAAACCAATCGTGTGGCCCGAACAGTCACCAGCCTTATGTATGCAGACATTTACATTTACATTACATTTTGGTCATTTGGCAGACGCTTTTAATCCAAAGCGACTTACAAGTGCAAGACCAGTGAGAAGCCTTATTGATGCAGAGTGCTGAAAGGCAACAGTGATGAGCCTCTGGCAGCAGGCTCAGAATATGAATGGGAGGATTAGCACTGACAGGTTTATTCAGCGGGTAGTTAACGGCCCTTGAAGAGAATGACAAGAGGAACTTTTCAGAGCTATTGATTTTTTTCTTTCCTTGAAGCATCTGAGGAATTCCCAATGGCCAATTAATGTGAAGGAGAGAGAGGGCGGTTAAGATCCAGGGAACACATTTCTGTTTCTGCCTCCACTACATGTCCGTAGTAAAAGTCTCATTTTTACTATGCTTAAAGACTGCATATGCACTCCAAAACATTGCACGTCTTTCATGGAATCAACCTGGTTGGCCTTTTCCAGTGCCTCTATATCTTCCTTATAGCGTGGACCCCAAAACTGTACAAAGTACTCGAAGTTTGGCCAAACAAGAGTATTGCATAAGGTGATTTACCGCAATATGCCTCACAGTTTACCGTGTTGTAAAGCCTCAGAGAGCAGGCCAGAGGCAGCAGCAGTGAGGGTGTACACTGCAGGAGGAAACCAGACTGAGGGTGTACACTGCAGGAGGAAACCAGACTGAGGGTGTACACTGCAGGAGGAAACCAGACTGAGGGTGTACACTGCAGGAGGAAACCAGACTGAGGGTGTACACTGCAGGAGGAAACCACACTGAGGGTGTACACTGCAGGAGGAAACCACACTGAGGGTGTACACTGCAGGAGGAAACCAGACTGAGGGTGTACACTGCAGGAGGAAACCAGACTGAGGGTGTACACTGCAGGAGGAAACCAGACTGTGGGTGTACACTGCAGGAGGAAACCAGACTGAGGGTGTACACTGCAGGAGGAAACCAGACGGGCTGGGACATAGGGGGCCGAGGAAATAAAGGCCGGCATGGTCTTAAATGTGTAAAATAAGTGATTCTGAGCGGTGCTTAGAGATAGAGTGCAGCATAAATAGTGTAAGAGAGCTCACTAATAGGCTGGAAAACATATTCAATACTTGGAATGTCTTATACTATTTGCAATCATAATTTAGCCTATATTGCCCTAATCCAGAAAGCATGTGACTTGCACTCTCTCTCTCACATGCATAAACATGTACACACATTCAAATTCACCTGAAGTTTTGGGTGTGATCATTACAGTATTTTGCCTTTAAAAAAATAATCTATTTCTCAGTCAATGCAAATACAGTATATAATTGTCATAGCTTCAGCAAGCACCCTGAATGATTAACTTTGCATGAACACAAACCATGGAGGAAATACCTGTGTTTCCCAATCTCTGGTTCTCTTAGCTTTGTGTTTTTCTGCCCTTCTCTATTCTCCCCTCCGTCCCTCACTCTGTTGTTGGTCTCTGAGCACCCGAGCCAGATAAGTGTGCCAGGAGCCATATGGCATGGTGCTGGATAGGGTTTCTCCTGCAGTGCAGAACTCACTGGGCTGGCTTGCACCTTTCAGCCTTAGGGGGGCAGATACTGCCGCATTACTGCCACAGCTTGCAAACAAACACTCATATCATGAGCAACATTGAAGTGGTATGACTGAGGATGGTTAGACACTATGAAAACAAAGAAAGAACAAGAGGCTGGAGCCCTAAATGAGATATAATGATATAATGTGTCTACAAGGGTTTGTAACTAAGCTCAGGGGACCATCTGCAGTGACAAATGGGAGGTATACAGTATAATGATGGGTTATTCAATTACAACCAGAATGCATCCCGGGTCAGGTCCCTGTGCACCACCAGTCTCTGGAGACAAAGAAAGAGGGATTGTGGTATTAGAGGAGGAATTGAGATGCACGGACAGATGGAGGTGTAAGGGAAGGAGAAATGGATGGGTTTAGATCAGGGGTCCGTAATCATGTGCCATGGAGTGCTGAGATTATGCAGGTTTTCATTCCATCCAATCACTACACCAGCAGATTTCACTAATTAGTTCCGTCCTCTCTGGTTGAAGGTGGTGTAGTGATAGGTTGGAATTGATGTTATTAGCATAGGCTGCTTCCCCCTGCATTCTGCTTTCAGTATGCCAGTCAGTGTTCGAGTCTGAAGTTCATTTCTGAGGCTCCCATCTGCATACTGACCATGCTGAAGAGTGTAGTGATGGATGTGAATGTGTATAATGGCCATGCTGAAGATGCCGCTTCTCATTGGCCTCCACTGGCTTCCTATTGCCGCACGCATCCGTTTCAAGGCCCTAGTGCTGGCATTTCAGGCTGCTAAGGGGACTGCCCCACCTTACAACAATCCCTGATGACTCCCTACTCCCCAGCTAGATCACTCCGGTCTGCCAGCTCTGGTCGCCTTATGGTCCCCTCTCTACGTGCACCTGGCGGTCGAGCTGCACGTTCACGCCTGTTTTCCGTTCTGGTTCCTCAGTGGTGGAATGACTTGCCTACCCCCCCAAAAAAAAACTATGTTTAGAACAGCATTTCATGTGTATTTTGCTAGTTCTGGATGTGATGCTTTGACTTATGGTAGAACCTATGCACTTGTAAGTCGCTTTGGATTAAAAGCGTCTGCCAAATGACTAAAATGTGTGAAAATGTGTGAAATGAAGATCGTAATGATGGGTGTGGATGTGTATAATGGCCATGCTGAAGAGCGTAATGATGGGTGTGGATGTGTATTAGTGTGCATTAGTGCATCATTGTAACCAGGTGTGTGGTATTGCTGCGGACCGTCCACTAGATACGGTAAAGTGTAATTTCGTTATTGCTAATTTGAACAATGTGAGGTTAGGGCTTGAGCCAGTCTGTTTGTTGTATTGCTGTTTGTTGTATTGTTAATCACTCATACTGGTTGCATACCTGTAGAGTGATTGAACGTTTGTTTGAAATTGCTGAGTTTGTCAGGAGTTTGTCAGGAGATTAGTGCTGATTTGATACTGCTTGTGAGCGATTTGTAAGTGCTTTAAATAGGCGTCTTCAGAGCGACGCCAGCGTCGCTCCGTCCCAGTTTGCTATGCTGTTATGTTTCACCCCATCCCAGTGTGCTCTCTCCCCCGAAGACACCCCCTGCGACTTGGGCCTCCACGGCGTCGGAACCCCTCCAACCTCAGCTACCCCCCGCTCACCCTCTGTAAGGACCTTGCTGTTACAGGGGGACTATGGAACTGCCAGTCTGCCACTCGGAAGGCTGACTTCATCCCTGCGTATGCCTCCCTCCAGTCCCTACAATTCCTTGCCCTAACTGAGACCTGGATCACACCTGACAACACCGCCACTCCCGCTGCCCTCTCATCCTCCTTCTCCTTCTCGCACACTCCCCGGCCTTCTGGCCGTGGCGGTGGTACTGGTCTTTTAATTTCCCCCTCGTGGAAATTCTCTGTTCTCCCCCTCTCTGACCTGTCCATATCCACTTTTGAATTCCATTCTGTTGCAGTATCCTACCCTACTAACCTTTTTATTGCAGTTATCTATCGCCCTCCAGGGCCCCTGGGAAGCTTCCTTGATGAGCTAGACACCCTTCCCTGAGGATGACACCCCGCTGATTCTCCTTGGAGACTTCAACATCCACCTTGAAGCCTCCCAGGCTGCTGCCTTCCTACCGCTACTCCACTCCTTCGGCCTCTCCCTGCAACACTCTCCTCCAACCCACAAGGCAGGCAATGTCCTAGACCTTGTCTTTGTGAGGAACTGCTCATGCTCTGATTTCACGGTTACCCCTCTGCATACATCTGATCACAACTTCATCTCATTCTCCCTCCCTCTTCCTCCCCATCCTCCTCCCCCTCCTCCCACCTACCCTTCCTCAGCCCGCCGTAACCTCCGCTCCCTCTCACCCTCTTCCTTTGCCACCACTGTCACCGCCTCACTCCCCCCTCTCAAATCCTTCTCCAAACTCCCCGCTGACTCTGCATCTGCCGCCCTTCTTTCATCTCTCTCCTCTGCTTTTGACTCCCTCTGTCCCCCTGTCTCAAAGCCGCCTCGCACATCCCCCCGTCCCCTTGGATATCTGACACCCTCCGTACCTCCAGGGCCAGCCTCCGCGCAGCGGAGAGGAAGTGGGGGAAATCCAGAGACGCTTCAGACCTCACAACTTAGCAGTCTCTCCTGGCGGCATTCTCTTCCGCTGTCACTGCCGCCAAAGCTAAATACTATCAAACACAAATTCAGAACTCCGGTTCTAACCCCCGGAAACTTTTCTCTATTTTCTCCTCTCTCCTCAACACCGGCTCCTCCTCCTCAGTCCTCCTTCGCTGCTGATGACTTTGCTGATTTCTTCGATGAGAAGGTCACAGTCATCCGCAGATCCTTTCAAACCACCGCCCCCCTCACTGTGCCCTTCCCCCCCTCTAGGCCCATCCCTTCCTTTTCCACTTTCTCCCCCCTTACAGACTCTGATATTTCTCAACTCCTGCTCTCCCACCGCCCCACAACCTGTGCCCTTGACCCTATCCCCTCTTCTCTTCTCCAAACTATCACACCTGACATTCTCCCATTTGTCACCTCCCTTGGCCCACATCACTCCGCTGCTAAAAAAGCCTACTCTGGATCCCTCCATCATCCAGAACTACCGCCCGGTATCTCTTCTTCCTTTCCTTTCTAAAACTATCGAACGAGCCGCTTCTACTCAACTTTCTTCTTTCTTTTCTAACAACAACCTGCTAGACCCCCATCAGTCTGGCTTCAGATCGGGCCACTCGACAGAGACTTCGCTCCTCTCCGTCAGTGAGTCACTCCATGCCGCACGAGCAGCCTCCCTCTCCTCTGTCCTCATTCTTCTAGATCTCTCTGCTGCCTTCGACACTGTGGATCACTCCATCCTCCTGTCTGCCCTGTCAGCAATGGGCATCTGTGGCACAGCCCTGGACTGGATTGAGTCCTACCTCTCTGGTCGCTCCTTCCAGGTTGTTCCCCAGGGCTCAGTCCTAGGCCCGCTTCTTTTTTCTCTTTACACTCGCTCCCTTGGCCCTGTGATCACTGCACATGGTCTATCCTATCACTGCTACGCAGACGATACCCAACTCTTCGTCTCGTTCCCGCCGTCTGATACGCAGGTTTCAGCCCGTATCTCTGCTTGCCTGAGGGACATCCAGAGCTGGATGGACAACCACCATCTAAAGCTCAACCCAGGCAAGACTGAAATGATATTCATCCCTACTAATACCTCTCCCCATCTGGATCTCTCCATTTCCCTCGGGGAAACCACACTCACGCCGTCACCCAGTGCAAGGAACCTCGACGTGGTGATGGACAGCAGACTGTCCCTTTCCAAGAACATTGCGGCGGTGACCCGGTCATGCAGGTTCTTCCTATACAACATACGGAGAATCCGCCCCTTTCTCACCCCCTACTCGACCCAGCTCTTGGTCCAAGCGATGGTGCTGTCCCGCCTGGACTACTGCAATTCCCTCTTGGCTGGCCTCCCAGCATCCGCCATCAGACCCCTCCAACTTATCCAGAATGCAGCAGCTCGTCTGGTCTTCAACCTTCCCAAATACTTGCATGTCACCCCCCTGCTTACTACCCTCCACTGGCTGCCTGTCATGGCTCGCATCAAATTCAAAACATTGGTGCTAGCCTTCCAAGCAGTTAAGGGGTCTTCCCCAGCTTATCTACAAAAAATCATCAGACCCTACACCCCTGCCAGACCTCTTCGTTCAGCCTCCACAAGCCGCTTGGCACCTCCCCCTCTCCGAAACTCCACCTCACGCTCACGACTGCTGTCTGTTCTGGCTCCACGGTGGTGGAACGAACTCCCCGTTGAGGTCAGAACTGTAGAATCTCTCCCCACCTTCAAACGCAAGCTGAAGACACACCTCTTCAAGCAGCACCTCTCCCCATCCCTCCCTACCTCCCTGTGAACCTTAATTGTTGTCTCTGTGACTTGCTTTGTGTATCGGTATTTTTTAGTTGGCTAAGTAAGCAGTGTTTTGATAGTTAACTTTGGTCACTTTTGCTCTGTTTGTTTCTTGTTTAAAAAAAAATAATAATAATAAATAAATAAATCAATAAATTGGCCCTCGTCCTTATCTTTGTTGTACAGGTAGCAGTTCAAATTGTACTTCCCTCTCGGGTCTTTCAGCGAACTTATCCCTGGTTATGGATATGCACTTTGTTGTACGTCGCTCTGGATAAGAGCGTCTGCCAAATGCCAATAATGTAATGTAATGTAATGTATACTCACCATGCTGAAGAGCATAGTGATGGGTGTGGATGTGTATGCTGAAGAGCGTAATGATTGGTGTCGAAGCTCCATACTGAGCAACATCACTAGGCTGCCTGGGAAAGAAACATTCTGCTGAAGGGGGCGGTTCCTCATGTGAAGATGACCTCCTGACTCCAGCAGTCGGAGGATCAGCAGGACGCTTTGGGCGAGGAACCCCAGAGCGTGTGGATGACCTGGGCCATCAGGGGCTTCTCCTTCTGCCTCTCATTTCTGCCCTTTCTTTTTGGTTTCCATTCCTACCTCTCTCATCCCGCCTTCTGTGGTGCTGACTGTGAGCACTCTGTAAGTTTCAGTGCAGCCATTTGGCTGTGATGTTATCTGCACCTCATTTATTTCATGTAATTCAGATTAATTAGGGCTGTATTCCCCCATTTGGAGCATTGCCCAACAGCTCTTTCAAGCACCAGGATGAATTGACTTTCTCTCCATCTCTTTCTTTCCATCTCTCTCTGTCTCTCAATTTCTCTCTCATAGTTTGCGTCTCAATAGCCTCTAATTCCCTCATTAGTCCCCCATGTTTCTCACCCTGCTCTCCTCCCAAAAGAACAGACAGAGCTGCAGTCCCAGGCCCGTTCCTCCCATCTGTTGGTTTGATACTTCCTCTTTTGTAAGTGTGATGGGTTTTTCTCTCCCTTAAAATGGTTTCTTTGGTGTTGGGTTCAGGTAGCTACCTGGAGTCTTTCTTTCTGATATATTCAGAAGAGGACCATGGGGAAAAATACTGAAGCAAATGTCTTACTCTAGCTAAAACAACAATATTACTACACCTGTACAGGACTGACGCTTGCTCAATAAACAACTACATTTGCTTCATTTACTGCTTTCTATATTTAATTAATTTTGTCGGAATTGTACCCAAAGCAAAGATTAGCCGATATTTGCAT